>NC_069499.1:1569209960-1569509960 GCF_027579735.1 Bombina bombina | reverse complement strand
TGCAATATACCTCCATTAGCAAAAATGCTTCAGGTGAAAGTTATTACTGTTTTCTAGAGGCATACGCACATATGCTGGGAGGGCCTGTGCACCAGTATTCAAACACCACAGCTGCACAGAGTCAGCGGTGGCTGGTATGACACATTATGTCTTCACTAACAAAATAAACACCACCACCAGCTCTCTGAGAATGGCATTTAAATCCTGATATCCAAGGTAAAGTCCACATATCACAGAAAGTTGTACTGGAGTTGAGTTTCATGGATTGAAATTACTGAGAACAAGTGTCACAGAAACAGCTGACAGGTAAATGTGCTGCTGTGAAATGTGCTGGTGATGTGTACTATACACAAGTGTGCCGCTGTGAGATGCGCTGGGTAGAGTGTACTATACACAAGTGTGCCGCTGTGAGATGTACTATACACAAGTGTGCCGCTGCGAGATGCGCTGGGTAGAGTGTACTATACACAAGTGTGCCGCTGCGAGATGCGCTGGGTAGAGTGTACTATACACAAGTGTGCCGCTGCGAGATGCGTTGGGTAGAGTGTACTATACACAAGTGTGCCGCTGCGAGATGCGCTGGGTAGAGTGTACTATACACAAGTGTGCCGCTGCGAGATGCGCTGGGTAGAGTGTACTATACACAAGTGTGCCGCTGCGAGATGCGCTGGGTAGAGTGTACTATACACAAGTGTGCCACAGTGAAATGCACTAGTAAAGTGTACTATACAAAAGTGTGCCACAGTGAAATGTGCTGGTAATGTGTACTATACACAAGTGTGTCGCTGTGAGATGCGCTAGTAAAGTGTACTATACAAAAGTGTGCCACAGTGAAATGTGCTGGTAATGTGTACTATACACAAGTGTGCCACAGTGAAATGTGCTGGTAATGTGTACTATACACAAGTGTGTCGCTGTGAGATGCGCTAGTAATGTGTACTATACACAAGTGTGTCGCTGTGATATGCGCTAGTAAAGTGTACTATACACAAGTGTGCCACAATGAAATGTGCTAGGTAAAGTGTACTATACACAAGTGTGCCACAGTGAAATGTGCTGGTAATGTGTACTATACACAAGTGTGTCGCTGTGAGATGCGCTAGTAATGTGTACTATACACAAGTGTGTCGCTGTGAGATGCGCTAGTAAAGTGTACTATACACAAGTGTGTCACAATGAAATGTGCTAGGTAAAGTGTACTATACACAAGTGTGCCACAGTGAAATGTGCTAGTGAAGTGTACTATACACAAGTTTGCCACAATGAAATGTGCTAGTGAAGTGTACTATACACAAGTGTGCCACAGTGAAATGTGCTAGTGAAGTGTACTATACACAAGTGTGCCACAGTGAAATGTGCTGGTAATGTGTACTATACACAAGTTTGCCACAATGAAATGTGCTAGGTAAAGTGTACTATACACAAGTGTGCCACAGTGAAATGTGCTAGTGAAGTGTACTATACACAAGTGTGCCACAGTGAAATGTGCTAGTGAAGTGTACTATACACAAGTTTGCCACAATGAAATGTGCTAGTGAAGTGTACTATACACAAGTGTGCCACAGTGAAATGTGCTAGTGAAGTGTACTATACACAAGTGTGCCACAGTGAAATGTGCTGGTAATGTGTACTATACACAAGTTTGCCACAATGAAATGTGCTAGGTAAAGTGTACTATACACAAGTGTGCCACAGTGAAATGTGCTAGTGAAGTGTACTATACACAAGTGTGCCACAGTGAGCCCGATAAATTGTGTTTATGAAACTAAGTTAGATATAGAAAGGTGGTACCATATATTACCATCATACACTAAAATGTAATCTTATTGTCCTTTTTTTAAAAAAATGTTTAACATCTATAAAGTAATGAGCACCGCCATGTTTGAACTGAACTTTCCCCCTTATCTATCTCTCCTGATGAGGACATTAAAAAGGGAAATAAATAAAACGGGCAATAAAAGACACTGTTCATTGCTGTGTGGAAACAATGCTATATAATTCTGTTTCACACAGCCTTGTTTGCACAGTGCCTTTTATTGCTTGTTTCATATCTGTCCCAAATTGTCCCCAACAGGAGATATAGACAAGGAGAAAAAGAATTTAAAACACAGTGGTGCCAATTATTTACAGCAATTCTCAGCAATTCTCAGTAGAATTAAGAAAAAATGTTTTAGATAGTTGGTAGTTATTAAATATTTAATAACTATTTAGTAACTATTCTACCTAGTTAAAATAAATACAAAGTTGCCTGTGAAATAAAAATAAACCCTAATCTAGATACAATGTAACTATTAGTTATATTGTAGCTAGCTTAGGGTTTATTTTACAGGTAAGTATTTAATTTTAAATAGGAATAATTTAGTTATTAATATTTAGATTTATTTTAATTATATTTAAGTTAGGGGGTGTTAGGGGTTAATAAGTATAGTATATTGGGGGCGGCAGATTAGGGGTTAATAAATGTAGGTAGGTGGCGGCGATGTTAGGGACAGCAGATTAGGGGTTAATAATATTTAACTAGTGTTTGCGAAGCAGGAGTGTGGCGGTTTAGGGGTTAATATGTTTATTATAGTAGCGGCGATGTCCAGAGCGGCAGATTAGGGGTAATAAGTATAATGTAGGTGTTGGCGATGTCGGGGGCAGCAGATTAGGGGTTAATAAGTGTAAGATATGGGGTGTTTAGACTCGGGGTTCATGTAAGGTGTGATAGTTGTAAACATAAATTTTGTTTCCCCATAGGAATCAATGGGGCTGCGTTACGGAGCTTTACGCTGCTTTATTGAAGGTGTTACGCTTTTTTTCAGTCGGCTCTCCCCATTGATGTCTATGGGGAAATCGTGCACAAGCACGTACAACCAGCTCACCGCTGACTTAAGCAGCGCTGGTATTGGAGTGCGGTATGGAGCTCAATTTTGCTCTACGCTCACTTCTTGTCTTTTAACGCCGGGTTTATAAAAACCTGTAAAACCAGCGCTGTAGGTTAAGTGAGCGGTGACAATAACGTGCAAGTTAGTACCGCACCCCTCAGAACGCAAAACTGCGTAATCTGGCTGTTAATAATTATTTCTAAAGAATTAAAAAAACTGTACACATAACATTTTTATAATGTGTAGCAGACACAAATTCACCCATTCTATATTGTATAAAGAAATCTTCATCCAGAGGGGAATCCACATGATTTAAATGAGGGGCAACACTGGGTTTATTTTTAAATCACATGTAAGGCCATTGGCAAATTGTAGGAATTGTATAACCCCCCCCCCCCCCCGAAATATGTATACACCTTGCTACAAAATGCAATAAGCAACTCTTTGGCAAGTAAAACAAACATATTGCATTTGATAAGGTAAGTATGTATCGCTTGGACTTTGTGGGGATTTCAGGGGAGTTTATTATGAGTGATAGACACATTGCATTCATTTAACAACAATACAAATTACAAAACTGGATTTATTATAAAAAATTAAAAAAAATCAGATTGACAATTTTTTTATTTCATTATTCAGATACAGCATGCAATTTTAAAAAACTTAATAATTTACTCCTATTATCATATTTTCTTTGTTCTCTCTGTATCTTTATTTGAAAAGCAGGGGGTGTAAGCTTAGGAGCCAGCCCATTTTTGGTTCAGCACCTGGCTCGAGCTTGATGATTGGTGGCTAAATGAAGCGCTTACTGAAACAAAAATGGGTTGGCTCCTAAGCTTACATCCCTGCTTTTTCAAATAAAGATACCAAGGAAACAAAGTAAAAAAGTGTATATATATATATATAAATTTCCAAATGAACCCTGCACTCACTCCACTTCACAACCGCCCAGGGTGTATCCAATGCCACAGCGTGCCTTTACAAATATCCAAAAATGAGAGCACTCACCAGGACTTAACACATTAAAGCAATCACAGCTTTATTTTAACAAAGTGACGTTTCGAGGATTCTAACCTCGTCCTCAGACTTTACATTTGTGTACATACCTCAGTTCTTTTAAACCCTCTACCGACTATCACCGCGATACCGGAAGTCACCTGGCGTCCTGTGCGCAAAACTGCGCATGTCCAGAGCGTCGGCAAGACTATTGATGACTTACGCACCCGTATGGCCAATCATCGTGCAGCCATTCGACTGGCCATAAAAAATAAGGGGTCTGACCAACCCGTGGCACGACATTTTGCGTTGACTGGCCATACGGTTGCGGATTTGAGATATGTGATCATAGATCACATTCCACCCCCGACTAGGGGGGGTGACAGAGATAGACTCCTGTTGCAGTGTGAGTCCAGATGGATCTTTAATCTGGGCACTTTGGTACCAGATGGTTTGAATACCAACCTGGACTGGCACTGTTACTTGTGAAACAGATTCTTACCCATAATACTATAGTGGCACTTAGAATAGTATTTAGAAATGATAAGTAATAAATTAGGGAGTATTATCTTGTTCTAGTTTGTAACAATCTGTATATAGTATATTTTTATTATAATTGATTGCTGATATAGCCATACAATGTGGTAGGTTTGATTTAATATTAGGAATTAAGTCTATACCAGTTCACAGTTCTATAGTTATAAATTGCTATGTAACTTTTGAAATAGGTATTAGCACGCATAGTTAGGATGTTAAGTGCATTAACCATAAAGTAACAATTGAATAACTCTATATTGTAACCATTTGTATTCACATTTTTGTTTTTAGTGTACACCGCGGCCGGTTGCCATGCCGACGCTCTGGACATGCACAGTTTTGCGCACAGGACGCCGGGTGACTTCCGGTATCGCGGTGATAGTCGGTGGAGGGTTTAAAAGAACTGAGGTATGTACACAAATGTAAAGTCTGAGGACGAGGTTAGAATCCTCGAAACGTCACTTTGTTAAAATAAAGCTGTGATTGCTTTAATGTGTTAAGTCCTCATTTTTGGATATTTGTAAAGGCACGCTGTGGCATTGGATGCACCCTGGGCGGTTGTGAAGTGGAGTGAGTGCAGAGTTCATTTGGAAATTTGTGTACTACGGTTTAACTCTTGCACCCTGAACTATTAGATTTCTCTACCTCTGACTATTTTTTTATTTAAACCGCAAATGGTTTTTTAATACACCATACATTATGGATTACAATATAGAGCCTTTAGCTACAGCACTGGGTGAAATGGAGACTCCAGATGAGAATGTACAAGGCGCCACTACATTTAATTACACAGAGGATGATGCCAATAGAATTCGATTTGCCACTGTTCCTAATAGAGATTTAAAGGAACAGCCCTCCCACATATATGCAAAATTGTTGAAACTGAAGAAAAGAAAGATCGATCTAACGTTACATGGAACTTTCTTATCAGATTACCACAGAAAACTCTTTATCCCTAGAGGATTCAGAGTGAAAAACATTCCCACTATAGGCAGGAATAACCCTGCTTTTTGCATTAAGTGGTGCAGCATTTTAAATAAATGCGCTTTAGATCTGATGCTCCTGGTTATCGAAGAAGTGAGAATATTATTGGATAAGGTTGATGTTGAAATACAACAATTTGAACTTACACATATAACAACATTGGAAGCGGATCAAGAAAACAAATGGTTAGATAAATTGACCAAACAAGTACAGGATTTTGAGACAGAATTGCTAACTTTCAAGAATCGCAAGTGGGATGCTGTAGAATCTGACTATAAAGAGAAAAAGGTCTATAGGTGGTTACTCTCAGCAGAGGAAAGACAGAGGACCTTTGAAAATAGACCTAGGAGACCAAGATTCTACAAACCAAGAAATATGACCACAATAGATTCTTCTGGCAATAGCACTGACTCAGATGGTATAACATCTACTGAAGCATCACAGAGATCAACTGATGGAGGGATTATGACAAGATCAAAAAACTTGGCAGGCATCGGACGCACACCAGGAGAGGGGGTGGTAAGGGGAAGACCACCAAGAGCCAGACGCAGAATGTAATAAATGATATAGTTATCAATCTTAGCTCATACCAGTTGTCTACATTGGAGACCAAGATACTAAATAAAGGCTTGTCATTCATCCCTACAGCTTTTTACAAACCCTTTGATATGTATATAGATATGCAACGGTTTGAACGGAACTTAAGACTCAAGGAACATTTTGGCATGGGACTTGGGGATACTACTGTGGAAACTGCTAACACTCCAAAATTAGAACCTAAAAGCACTTATGATTGCTCGAGCACAAATCCTAGTATCAAAACATATAGTAGACTACTATTGGATGACACTAATAAAATGTGCACATCGGCGAAACCAGATTGTAGAAACAACTTGACCAAAGAAGAGAAGAAGACACTGGATAACTTGAGCACAAATAAAGATTTGATCTTTAGGGAGGCCGATAAGGGAGGAGCACTGGTCATAATGGATTATACCTATTATCAGCAAGAAATACTCTCCCAGCTGAATGACACGGCTACATATAAACAACTGACCTATAATCCTACTATACTGTTTAAGAAACAAATTGATGAAGTTTTGGATCGAGCATTTGGGAATGGCTGGTTGACCAAACAAGAAAGGAACTTTATGAAAGTGGAGTTTCCAAGGGTTCCTGCGTTTTATACACTGCCAAAGATCCATAAACACCCGACCCATCCACCGGGCAGACCAATCGTGTCCTCCATAGGCTCCCTTTTACAACCGATAGCAGTATTTCTAGATAGTATCCTCCAACCATGTGTCCGCAATATGCCTTCGTTTCTGTTGGACTTTATTAGTCTGATTAAAGAGATAAAATAGTTCCCCACAATCAATGAACCCATTATACTAGCAACATTGGATGTTGTTAGTTTATATACTTCCATCCCACACGATCAGGGGATGTTGGCAGTTCGCAAACAATTGAACCGATACCCATACGTGGGACCACCAGTAGAGCTAATTCTGGAATTATTGGAACTTTGCCTCAGTAGAAATTACTTCAAATTCGAGAAATCATTCTTTCTACAACTACAAGGGACGGCGATGGGGTCGAATATGGCCCCATCGTACGCCAATTTATTTATGGCGGAATTTGAAGAAAGAGATACTGATCTATTTGTACACCAACATATTAAATATTTCAAATGCTACATAGATGATCTGATCATTCTATGGTCAGGTACGGAGGAAGAATTAGAGGATTGGTATAAGGCATTGAATACCATTAATCCCAATCTACAATTCAAGATGACCAAAAGTTCTACATCAGTAGATTTCCTCGACCTACGAATATTTATGGAAGATGGTATGTTGGGTACAACTCTATACAAAAAGGAGACGGACAGGAATTCATTGCTGGAGGCTACTAGTTGCCATCCTCCGTCATTAAAGAAGGCTCTACCCATCTCTCAATTTAAGAGGGTCATGAGAAATAATAGCAAACAAAGCAATGCCCAACAACAATTGATGGAGATGAAAACAAGATTCTTACAGAGGGGTTACCAAGAGAAACAGATCAACCAACACTTCCAGAAATTTGCCTCCATGGATCAAGATACAGCTTTACGAACTGTGACAAAAGGGGAAAAGGAAAGAAGGATGATCCTTACGACCACTTATACTTCAGACAAGCAAAATCTACAAAGATTGGTAAAGAAGAACTGGAATATTGTGGAAAGTGACAGAAATCTACCATTTAAGGGTTCTAGATACCCACAAGTAGGCTTTAGAAGATCACGTTCTCTACGGGACATTCTGGTGAAGGTTGACCCTGTACAGTGTTACGAAAAATCTAACTGGCTGCAGACTAAAAAACCTGGATGCTATAAGTGTGCAGGATGCACTACATGTAGTGGTTTGTCTAATGCAAAATTCTTTGTTCATCCTACCACCAATCGTAGGTATACTATCCAACATAGAGTAACCTGCACGACGACACATATAGTGTATCTATTACACTGTCCGTGTGGGTTATTCTATGTCGGAAAGACTATTGATGACTTACGCACCCGTATGGCCAATCATCGTGCAGCCATTCGACTGGCCATAAAAAATAAGGGGTCTGACCAACCCGTGGCACGACATTTTGCGTTGACTGGCCATACGGTTGCGGATTTGAGATATGTGATCATAGATCACATTCCACCCCCGACTAGGGGGGGTGACAGAGATAGACTCCTGTTGCAGTGCGAGTCCAGGTGGATCTTTAAGGTGGGCACTTTGGTACCAGATGGTTTGAATACCAACCTGGACTGGCACTGTTACTTGTGAAACAGATTCTTACCCATAATACTATAGTGGCACTTAGAATAGTATTTAGAAATGATAAGTAATAAATTAGGGAGTATTATCTTGTTCTAGTTTGTAACAATCTGTATATAGTATATTTTTATTATAATTGATTGCTGATATAGCCATACAATGTGGTAGGTTTGATTTAATATTAGGAATTAAGTCTATACCAGTTCACAGTTCTATAGTTATAAATTGCTATGTAACTTTTGAAATAGGTATTAGCACGCATAGTTAGGATGTTAAGTGCATTAACCATAAAGTAACAATTGAATAACTCTATATTGTAACCATTTGTATTCACATTTTTGTTTTTAGTGTACACCGCGGCCGGTTGCCATGCCGACGCTCTGGACATGCGCAGTTTTGCGCACAGGATGCCGGGTGACTTCCGGTATCGCGGTGATAGTCGGTGGAGGGTTTAAAAGAACTGAGGACGAGGTTAGAATCCTCGAAACGTCACTTTGTTAAAATAAAGCTGTGATTGCTTTAATGTGTTAAGTCCTGGTGAGTGCTCTCATTTTTGGATATATATATATATATATATATATATATATATATATATATATATATATATATATATATATATATATATATATATATATATATATATATATATATATATATATATATATATATATATATATACACACACACCTACCTCACTCTACTTCTACCTCACTCTCTACCTCTACCAGTCAAGTCAAGTATACTTTATTAGCATTACATTATTACATGTTGCCAAAGTAATAAGTTACAATAAAACAGATCAATAACACCTCTCTCTCTCTCTACACCTCTCTCTCTCTCTTTACACCTCTCTCTCTTTACACCTCTCTCTCTCTTTACACCTCTCTCTCTCTCTTTACACCTCTCTCTCTCTCTCTTTACACCTCTCTCTCTCTCTCTTTTTACACCTCTCTCTCTCTCTCTTTTTACACCTCTCTCTCTCTCTCTTTTTACACCTCTCTCTCTTTTTACACCTCTCTCTCTTTTTACACCTCTCTCTCTTTTTACACCTCTCTCTCTCTCTTTACACCTCTCTCTCTCTCTCTTTACACCTCTCTCTCTCTCTTTACACCTCTCTCTCTCTCTCTTTACACCTCTCTCTCTCTCTCTCTTTACACCTCTCTCTCTCTCTCTCTTTACACCTCTCTCTCTCTCTCTTTACACCTCTCTCTCTCTCTCTTTACACCTCTCTCTCTCTCTCTTTACACCTCTCTCTCTCTCTCTCTACACCTCTCTCTCTCTCTCTCTACACCTCTCTCTCTCTCTCTACACCTCTCTCTCTCTCTCTACACCTCTCTCTCTCTCTCTTTACACCTCTCTCTCTCTCTTTACACCTCTCTCTCTCTCTTTACACCTCTCTCTCTCTCTCTCTTTACACCTCTCTCTCTCTCTCTTTACACCTCTCTCTCTCTCTCTTTACACCTCTCTCTCTCTCTCTTTACACCTCTCTCTCTCTCTCTTTACACCTCTCTCTCTCTCTCTTTACACCTCTACCTCTCTCTACACCTCTACCTCTCTTTCTACACCTCTACCTCTCTCTACACCTCTACCTCTCTCTACACCTCTACCTCTCTCTACACCTCTACCTCTCTCTACACCTCTACCTCTCTCTACACCTCTACACCTCTCTCTACACCTCTACACCTCTCTCTACACCTCTACACCTCTCTCTACACCTCTCTCTACACCTCTCTCTACACCTCTACACCTCTCTCTACACCTCTACACCTCTCTCTACACCTCTCTCTACACCTCTCTCTACACCTCTACACCTCTCTCTACACCTCTACACCTCTCTCTACACCTCTACACCTCTCTCTACACCTCTACACCTCTCTCTACACCTCTACACCTCTCTCTACACCTCTCTCTACACCTCTCTCTACACCTCTCTCTACACCTCTCTCTACACCTCTCTCTACACCTCTCTCTACACCTCTCTCTACACCTCTCTCTACACCTCTCTCTACACCTCTCTCTACACCTCTCTCTACACCTCTACACCTCTCGCTACACCTCTACACCTCTCGCTACACCTCTACACCTCTCTCTACACCTCTACACCTCTCTCTACACCTCTACACCTCTCTCTACACCTCTACACCTCTCTCTACACCTCTCTCTACACCTCTCTCTACACCTCTCTCTACACCTCTACACCTCTCTCTACACCTCTACACCTCTCGCTACACCTCTACACCTCTCGCTACACCTCTACACCTCTCGCTACACCTCTACACCTCTCGCTACACCTCTACACCTCTACACCTCTCTCTACACCTCTACACCTCTCTCTACACCTCTCTCTACACCTCTCTCTACACCTCTCTCTACACCTCTCTCTACACCTCTCTCTACACCTCTCTCTACACCTCTACACCTCTCCCTACACCTCTCTCTACACCTCTCTCTACACCTCTACACCTCTCTCTACACCTCTCTCTACACCTCTCGCTACACCTCTCGCTACACCTCTCGCTACACCTCTCGCTACACCTCTACACCTCTCTCTACACCTCTCTCTACACCTCTCTCTACACCTCTCTCTACACCTCTACACCTCTCTCTACACCTCTCTCTACACCTCTCTCTACACCTCTCGCTACACCTCTCTCTACACCTCTCTCTACACCTCTCTCTACACCTCTCTCTACACCTCTCTCTACACCTCTCCACCTCTCTCTACACCTCTACACCTCTCTCTACACCTCTCTCTACACCTCTCTCTCTCTCTCTACACCTCTCTCTCTCTCTACACCTCTCTCTCTCTCTACACCTCTCTCTCTCTCTCTACACCTCTCTCTCTCTCTACACCTCTCTCTCTCTCTACACCTCTCTCTCTCTCTCTACACACCTCTCTCTCTCTCTCTACACACCTCTCTCTCTCTCTACACCTCTACATCTCTCTCCCTCTCTCTCCATATATACACACACACACACATATAAAAAAAAAAAAAATCACCTACACTTACTCAGGTAAAATACAAATCCGATAAATAAAATGTGTTCTGCATCACTATTTAGTTGTAAGTAGGAAATGTTGTGTATAAAAAGCAATGTGCCAACTTACTCTTAAATATTTATATTACAATCATTATAAATAGTATAAACACTTCAAACTCAACTTCCAACTAAAATGTTAAATAAAAAATAAATGAATATTTACATGAAACGCTTTGATAAATGGGTAAAGCACATACAATACTAAATAATGACAATAATACAGTGTATATAAATAAACAGATGTGTATAAAATACTAAATAATGACAATAATAAATAATCAGATGTGTATAAAATACTAAATAATGACAATAATAAACAGATGTGTATAAAATACTAAATAATGACAATGATAAACATATGTGTATAAAATACTAAATAATGACAATAATAAATAATCAGATGTGTATAAAATACTAAATAATGACAAACAGATGTGTATAAAATACTAAATAATGACAAACAGATGTGTATAAAATACTAAATAATGACAATAAATAATCAGATGTGTATAAAATACTAAATAATGACAATAATAAATAATCAGATGTGTATAAAATACTAAATAATGACAATAAATAATCAGATGTGTATAAAATACTAAATAATGACAATAATAAATAATCAGATGTGTATAAAATACTAAATAATGACAATAAATAATCAGATGTGTATAAAATACTAAATAATGACAATAATAAATAATCAGATGTGTATAAAATACTAAATAATGACAATAAATAATCAGATGTGTATAAAATACTAAATAATGACAATAAATAATCAGATGTGTATAAAATACTAAATAATGACAATAATAAATAATCAGATGTGTATAAAATACTAAATAATGACAATAATAAACAGATGTGTATAAAATACTAAATAATGACAATAATAAATAAACAGATGTGTATAAAATACTAAATAATGACAATAATAAATAATCAGATGTGTATAAAATACTAAATAATGACAATAATAAATAATCAGATGTGTATAAAATACTAAATAATGACAATAATAAATAATCAGATGTGTATAAAATACTAAATAATGACAATAATACAGAGTGTATATAAATAAACAGATGTGTATAAAATACTAAATAATGACAATAAATAATCAGATGTGTATAAAATACTAAATAATGACAATAATACAGAGTGTATATAAATAAACAGATGTGTATAAAATACTAAATAATGACAATAAATAATCAGATGTGTATAAAATACTAAATAATGACAATAAATAATCAGATGTGTATAAAATACTAAATAATGACAATAATAAATAATCAGATGTGTATAAAATACTAAATAATGACAATAAATAATCAGATGTGTATAAAATACTAAATAATGACAATAAATAATCAGATGTGTATAAAATACTAAATAATGACAATAATAAATAATCAGATGTGTATAAAATACTAAATAATGACAATAATAAACAGATGTGTATAAAATACTAAATAATGACAATAATAAATAAACAGATGTGTATAAAATACTAAATAATGACAATAATAAATAATCAGATGTGTATAAAATACTAAATAATGACAATAATAAATAATCAGATGTGTATAAAATACTAAATAATGACAATAATAAATAATCAGATGTGTATAAAATACTAAATAATGACAATAATACAGAGTGTATATAAATAAACAGATGTGTATAAAATACTAAATAATGACAATAAATAATCAGATGTGTATAAAATACTAAATAATGACAATAATACAGAGTGTATATAAATAAACAGATGTGTATAAAATACTAAATAATGACAATAAATAATCAGATGTGTATAAAATACTAAATAATGACAATAATAAATAATCAGATGTGTATAAAATACTAAATAATGACAATAATAAATAATCAGATGTGTATAAAATACTAAATAATGACAATAATACAGAGTGTATATAAATAAACAGATGTGTATAAAATACTAAATAATGACAATAAATAATCAGATGTGTATAAAATACTAAATAATGACAATAAATAATCAGATGTGTATAAAATACTAAATAATGACAATAATACAGAGTGTATATAAATAAACAGATGTGTATAAAATACTAAATAATGACAATAAATAATCAGATGTGTATAAAATACTAAATAATGACAATAATAAATAATCAGATGTGTATAAATGTGATTATGTGCAGAGCAGCAGATGAGGTGACCCCCGGGGCATATTTACCGTCTTGGTGCAGTTCTCACACTTCATGTCCTGCGCTGACCGTGTGCGAGTCCCGAGAGCCCAGCAGTCAGTGACCGAATGTGCACTGCCTCCCGTCTGCTGTCACTCTGCCTTTGTTACACCACCAGTAGCTGCCAGGTGACGGGCACACCGCACAGCCAATAGTGTTCATGCAAGGGAGGGTCCTATTTCTGTAACCAATGAGATGTCAGCTCTTCCTTACCAGGTTACACAAGAACCACGTGACCTCTGTGCGCTTGGCCGTGGGCTAGATTCACCAATCAGATCTGCGGCTTCACGAGCTGCTGTGTAATAGTGTTCAGCACATTCACTAAAAACCCGATATATGAGTGACTTTTAGTGAGTGCGCAGAATAACACACGGTGTAAGTTTATCCCATATACTTAGGCTTACCATAATTTTTAGAGGTTAAACTGGGACCACCTGGTGCGGTGCTAGTGGGGGTGTGGTCAAGGGGGCGTGGCAATTACCGGTCCTTTTAAAGTAGTAGCTTTTATGTGTGTACTGTTTTGTGGATACTCTACCCTTCCTCAGTCAAACAAGTGAATCACACAGTTTAAATAGAGCATAACACCACCCCCTAGTGAAAAAGGCACCATTACGTTGTCATCGCAAATAAATCATTAATCTAAATCTCAGATTCTAAATAATGCCAAACATCAAGCATAATTATCACTTTCATAATTATCAATTTCACAATTTAATATCTGCAGTGTAATATGTGTTTTATGTGTCTAATTAAGGAACAGAGCCAAATACTGATAAGGCATAAATACAACATTGAATGAAAGTAAAAAAGAAACATGTACCTGCTAAAGCTGTTTAAGAGGCTACTCTATACCATAATGCAGGAAGATTATAGCCAAAATGCTATCCTGCATGAAGTAAAGCAAGATCCAGGCCAAAAATCCTACCTGTCTGTACTTCCTAGTCATACCCATATGATTCCCCTAAAGGTGTATTACCGGCAATGTCACCAGGGGTCGGGGGGGTTGTTAAATGTTTAGAAAAATAAACCAAGTGGTACTACAAAATAAAAAAAAAACCCTATGCTGCTCACTCAGCCTGTATTACTAAATGTAAACTTTGAAGGACACGAACGTTAAGCTAAGCAGGGCTGTATGTAACAAAGTACCAGCATCCAACTATGCTGGAGAGCCACAGTCCCGTCATTTTGAATAATGTGTCTGGGTTTCAGATGGTCTGAGAACCGGACACATGATTTGAAACCTGGAGGTGGCAACCCTACTGGGACAGAATGAACAACTGGGTGGGACACTGGGACAGCTCCTCCAAACCGGGACAATCCCAGTAAAAGTGGGACTTCTGGTAAGCCTACATATACTTAGACACACGTGTACTGATATAAGTTATTACACATGAGTAGTCACATGCAGCACTGTCTGTGTTCCTCATGCACACAACTTCTTCCCTCAGTACTGAGGACTTCCTTTAATATAGAGCGAGGACTCGGTGACAATGAGGACACAGCAGCGACAAGTCCTATAGGGAAGTCACGTGTTTTTTCCACCTCAGATGGATGGTGTGCAATACGGTTTAGATAGCGAGGTCCTCCAATATCCCAGCATGCCCTCTCATAACGACTCTATGGTTAGTTTGACTGGGCGTGTCGCCTGGTACCCAGGATGCTCTCATGTCTATGGTAGGGAGTTTGCTAGTGCTCCAGTCTCGCTGCTTTCCATAGTCAGGAGGAAGTGCAGCTCTGCCCGGTGGCAACATAGGTAGGTAGCTGTGAGGGCAGTCACTGTGTGTCACATCTCTAGTGTGAGGGCAGTCACTGTGTGTCACATCTCTAGTGTGAGGGCAGTCACTGTGTGTCACATCTCTAGTGTGAGGGCAGTCACTGTGTGTGTGTCACATCTCTAGTGTGAGGGCAGTCACTGTGTGTGTGTCACATCTCTAGTGTGAGGGCAGTCACTGTGTGTGTGTCACATCTCTAGTGTGAGGGCAGTCACTGTGTGTGTGTCACATCTCTAGTGTGAGGGCAGTCACTGTGTGTCACATCTCTAGTGTGAGGGCAGTCACTGTGTGTGTGTCACATCTCTAGTGTGAGGGCAGTCACTGTGTGTGTGTCACATCTCTAGTGTGAGGGCAGTCACTGTGTGTGTGTCACATCTCTAGTGTGAGGGCAGTCACTGTGTGTCACATCTCTAGTGTGAGGGCAGTCACTGTGTGTGTGTCACATCTCTAGTGTGAGGGCAGTCACTGTGTGTGTGTCACATCTCTAGTGTGAGGGCAGTCACTGTGTGTGTGTGTCACATCTCTAGTGTGAGGGCAGTCACTGTGTGTGTGTGTCACATCTCTAGTGTGAGGGCAGTCACTGTGTGTGTCACATCTCTAGTGTGAGGGCAGTCACTGTGTGTCACATCTCTAGTGTGAGGGCAGTCACTGTGTGTCACATCTCTAGTGTGAGGGCAGTCACTGTGTGTCACATCTCTAGTGTGAGGGCAGTCACTGTGTGTGTGTCACATCTCTAGTGTGAGGGCAGTCACTGTGTGTGTGTGTGTCACATCTCTAGTGTGAGGGCAGTCACTGTGTGTGTCACATCTCTAGTGTGAGGGTAGTCACTGTGTGTGTCACATCTCTAGTGTGAGGGCAGTCACTGTGTGTGTCACATCTCTAGTGTGAGGGCAGTCACTGTGTGTGTGTCACATCTCTAGTGTGAGGGCAGTCACTGTGTGTGTGTCACATCTCTAGTGTGAGGGCAGTCACTGTGTGTGTGTCACATCTCTAGTGTGAGGGCAGTCACTGTGTGTGTGTCACATCTCTAGTGTGAGGGCAGTCACTGTGTGTGTGTCACATCTCTAGTGTGAGGGCAGTCACTGTGTGTGTGTCACATCTCTAGTGTGAGGGCAGTCACTGTGTGTGTGTCACATCTCTAGTGTGAGGGCAGTCACTGTGTGTGTGTCACATCTCTAGTGTGAGGGCAGTCACTGTGTGTGTGTCACATCTCTAGTGTGAGGGCAGTCACTGTGTGTGTGTCACATCTCTAGTGTGAGGGCAGTCACTGTGTGTGTGTCACATCTCTAGTGTGAGGGCAGTCACTGTGTGTGTGTCACATCTCTAGTGTGAGGGCAGTCACTGTGTGTGTGTCACATCTCTAGTGTGAGGGCAGTCACTGTGTGTGTGTCACATCTCTAGTGTGAGGGCAGTCACTGTGTGTGTGTCACATCTCTAGTGTGAGGGCAGTCACTGTGTGTGTGTCACATCTCTAGTGTGAGGGCAGTCACTGTGTGTGTGTCACATCTCTAGTGTGAGGGCAGTCACTGTGTGTGTGTGTCACATCTCTAGTGTGAGGGCAGTCACTGTGTGTGTGTCACATCTCTAGTGTGAGGGCAGTCACTGTGTGTGTCACATGTCTAGTGTGAGGGCAGTCACTGTGTGTGTCACATCTCTAGTGTGAGGGCAGTCACTGTGTGTGTCACATCTCTAGTGTGAGGGCAGTCACTGTGTGTGTGTCACATCTCTAGTGTGAGGGCAGTCACTGTGTGTGTGTCACATCTCTAGTGTGAGGGCAGTCACTGTGTGTGTCACATCTCTAGTGTGAGGGCAGTCACTGTGTGTGTCACATCTCTAGTGTGAGGGCAGTCACTGTGTGTGTCACATCTCTAGTGTGAGGGCAGTCACTGTGTGTGTGTCACATCTCTAGTGTGAGGGCAGTCACTGTGTGTGTCACATCTCTAGTGCGAGGGCAGTCACTGTGTGTGTGTCACATCTCTAGTGTGAGGGCAGTCACTGTGTGTGTCACATCTCTAGTGTGAGGGCAGTCACTGTGTGTGTCACATCTCTAGTGTGAGGGCAGTCACTGTGTGTGTGTCACATCTCTAGTGTGAGGGCAGTCACTGTGTGTGTGTCACATCTCTAGTGTGAGGGCAGTCACTGTGTGTGTCACATCTCTAGTGTGAGGGCAGTCACTGTGTGTGTGTCACATCTCTAGTGTGAGGGCAGTCACTGTGTGTGTCACATCTCTAGTGTGAGGGCAGTCACTGTGTGTGTCACATCTCTAGTGTGAGGGCAGTCACTGTGTGTGTGTCACATCTCTAGTGTGAGGGCAGTCACTGTGTGTGTGTCACATCTCTAGTGTGAGGGCAGTCACTGTGTGTGTCACATCTCTAGTGTGAGGGCAGTCACTGTGTGTGTGTCACATCTCTAGTGTGAGGGTAGTCACTGTGTGTGTGTCACATCTCTAGTGTGAGGGTAGTCACTGTGTGTGTGTCACATCTCTAGTGTGAGGGCAGTCACTGTGTGTCACATCTCTAGTGTGAGGGCAGTCACTGTGTGTCACATCTCTAGTGTGAGGGCAGTCACTGTGTGTCACATCTCTAGTGTGAGGGCAGTCACTGTGTGTCACATCTCTAGTGTGAGGGCAGTCACTGTGTGTGTGTCACATCTCTAGTGTGAGGGCAGTCACTGTGTGTGTGTCACATCTCTAGTGTGAGGGCAGTCACTGTGTGTCACATCTCTAGTGTGAGGGCAGTCACTGTGTGTGTCACATCTCTAGTGTGAGGGCAGTCACTGTGTGTGTCACATCTCTAGTGTGAGGGCAGTCACTGTGTCACATCTCTAGTGTGAGGGCAGTCACTGTGTGTGTCACATCTCTAGTGTGAGGGCAGTCACTGTGTGTGTCACATCTCTAGTGTGAGGGCAGTCACTGTGTGTGTCACATCTCTAGTGTGAGGGTAGTCACTGTGTGTGTCACATCTCTAGTGTGAGGGTAGTCACTGTGTGTGTCACATCTCTAGTGTGAGGGCAGTCACTGTGTGTGTCACATCTCTAGTGTGAGGGCAGTCACTGTGTGTGTCACATCTCTAGTGTGAGGGCAGTCACTGTGTCACATCTCTAGTGTGAGGGCAGTCACTGTGTGTGTCACATCTCTAGTGTGAGGGCAGTCACTGTGTCACATCTCTAGTGTGAGGGCAGTCACTGTGTGTGTCACATCTCTAGTGTGAGGGCAGTCACTGTGTGTGTGTCACATCTCTAGTGTGAGGGCAGTCACTGTGTGTGTGTCACATCTCTAGTGTGAGGGCAGTCACTGTGTGTGTGTGTCACATCTCTAGTGTGAGGGCAGTCACTGTGTGTGTCACATCTCTAGTGTGAGGGCAGTCACTGTGTGTGTGTCACATCTCTAGTGTGAGGGCAGTCACTGTGTGTGTCACATCTCTAGTGTGAGGGCAGTCACTGTGTGTGTGTCACATCTCTAGTGTGAGGGCAGTCACTGTGTGTGTGTCACATCTCTAGTGTGAGGGCAGTCACTGTGTGTGTGTCACATCTCTAGTGTGAGGGCAGTCACTGTGTGTGTGTCACATCTCTAGTGTGAGGGCAGTCACTGTGTGTGTGTCACATCTCTAGTGTGAGGGCAGTCACTGTGTGTGTGTCACATCTCTAGTGTGAGGGCAGTCACTGTGTGTGTGTCACATCTCTAGTGTGAGGGCAGTCACTGTGTGTGTCACATCTCTAGTGTGAGGGCAGTCACTGTGTGTGTGTCACATCTCTAGTGTGAGGGCAGTCACTGTGTGTGTCACATCTCTAGTGTGAGGGCAGTCACTGTGTGTGTCACATCTCTAGTGTGAGGGCAGTCACTGTGTGTCACATCTCTAGTGTGAGGGCAGTCACTGTGTGTGTGTGTCACATCTCTAGTGTGAGGGCAGTCACTGTGTGTGTGTGTCACATCTCTAGTGTGAGGGCAGTCACTGTGTGTGTCACATCTCTAGTGTGAGGGCAGTCACTGTGTGTGTCACATCTCTAGTGTGAGGGCAGTCACTGTGTGTGTGTCACATCTCTAGTGTGAGGGCAGTCGCTGTGTGTGTCACATCTCTAGTGTGAGGGCAGTCACTGTGTGTGTCACATCTCTAGTGTGAGGGCAGTCACTGTGTGTGTGTGTCACATCTCTAGTGTGAGGGCAGTCACTGTGTGTGTCACATCTCTAGTGTGAGGGCAGTCACTGTGTGTGTCACATCTCTAGTGTGAGGTTTGTCATTGTGTGTGTCACATCTCTAGTGTGAGGGCAGTCACTGTGTGTGTCACATCTCTAGTGTGAGGGCAGTCACTGTGTGTGTCACATCTCTAGTGTGAGGGTAGTCACTGTGTGTGTGTCACATCTCTAGTGTGAGGGCAGTCACTGTGTGTGTGTGTGTCACATCTCTAGTGTGAGGGCAGTCACTGTGTGTGTCACATCTCTAGTGTGAGGGCAGTCACTGTGTGTGTCACATCTCTAGTGTGAGGGCAGTCACTGTGTGTGTCACATCTCTAGTGTGAGGGCAGTCACTGTGTGTGTCACATCTCTAGTGTGAGGGTAGTCACTGTGTGTGTGTCACATCTCTAGTGTGAGGGCAGTCACTGTGTGTGTCACATCTCTAGTGTGAGGGCAGTCACTGTGTGTGTCACATCTCTAGTGTGAGGGCAGTCACTGTGTGTGTCACATCTCTAGTGTGAGGGCAGTCACTGTGTGTGTCACATCTCTAGTGTGAGGGCAGTCACTGTGTGTGTGTCACATCTCTAGTGTGAGGGCAGTCACTGTGTGTGTCACATCTCTAGTGTGAGGGCAGTTACTGTGTGTGTCACATCTCTAGTGTGAGGGCAGTCACTGTGTGTGTGTCACATCTCTAGTGTGAGGGCAGTCACTGTGTGTGTCACATCTCTAGTGTGAGGGCAGTCACTGTGTGTGTCACATCTCTAGTGTGAGGGCAGTCACTGTGTGTGTGTCACATCTCTAGTGTGAGGGCAGTCACTGTGTGTGTGTCACATCTCTAGTGTGAGGGCAGTCACTGTGTGTGTGTGTCACATCTCTAGTGTGAGGGCAGTCACTGTGTGTGTCACATGTCTAGTGTGAGGGCAGTCACTGTGTGTGTCACATGTCTAGTGTGAGGGCAGTCACTGTGTGTGTGTGTGTCACATCTCTAGTGTGAGGGCAGTCACTGTGTGTGTGTGTGTCACATCTCTAGTGTGAGGGCAGTCACTGTGTGTGTCACATCTCTAGTGTGATGGCAGTCACTGTGTGTGTCACATCTCTAGTGTGAGGGCAGTCACTGTGTGTGTCACATCTCTAGTGTGAGGGCAGTCACTGTGTGTGTCACATCTCTAGTGTGAGGTTTGTCATTGTGTGTGTCACATCTCTAGTGTGAGGGCAGTCACTGTGTGTGTCACATCTCTAGTGTGAGGGCAGTCACTGTGTGTCACATCTCTGGTGTGAGGGCAGTCACTGTGTGTGTCACATCTCTAGTGTGAGGGCAGTCTCTGTGTCACATCTCTGGTGTGAGGGCAGTCGCTGTGTCACATCTCTGGTGTGAGGGCAGTCGCTGTGTCACATCTCTGGTGTGAGGGCAGTCGCTGTGTCACATCTCTGGTGTGAGGGCAGTCGCTGTGTCACATCTCTGGTGTGAGGGCAGTCGCTGTGTCACATCTCTGGTGTGAGGGCAGTCGCTGTGTCACATCTCTGGTGTGAGGGCAGTCGCTGTGTCACATCTCTGGTGTGAGGGCAGTCGCTGTGTCACATCTCTGGTGTGAGGGCAGTCTCTGTGTCACATCTCTGGTGTGAGGGCAGTTGCTGTGTGTCTGACCCTTGGCATCTTCCAGGTTATTAGTGAGTGCCACTGTGATAAGAGAAATATGCATGAGGTACAGTGACCGTGACTTAGATGATAGTTTTGTTTTTTTTGGGTCCCTTAAACATTCAGAAGACAAGTCATTTCTTGTAAAGGGGACCCATAATAGTTCATAGGGGCTAAATCCAGTGGTGGGAAATCCTGGCCCTGCAATGCTGGGCAAATGGTTCTATTACAGCATATAGGGATAATTTATTGTTTCAGATAGATCCCATTAGTGCATAGGGTGAAACCATTTGTTGTGCAAGGCAGCTGTGTGATTGCATTACATTAAGTAATATGTGTATTATTCACTATGAGCCCAGCCTCACTTCATGCCCACACTTCCCCTTTTCTTTCTTCCTCTTCCTGGCTCACTCTGTATTGGAAGGTATCATTACTGGAGCAGAGCAGCGCAGGAGGTATTTTATAAGGTTTTGTGACTGTGGAGGAACTAGTTACAGGAGCAGAGCAGCGCAGGAGGTATTTTATAAGGTTTTGTGACTGTGGAGGAACTAGTTACAGGAGCAGAGCAGCGCAGGAGGTATTTTATAAGGTTTTGTGACTGTGGAGGAACTAGTTACAGGAGCAGAGCAGCGCAGGAGGTATTTTATAAGGTTTTGTGACTGTGGAGGAACTAGTTACAGGAGCAGCGCAGCGCAGGAGGTATTTTATAAGGTTTTGTGACTGTGGAGGAACTAGTTACAGGAGCAGCGCAGCGCAGGAGGTATTTTATAAGGTTTTGTGACTGTGGAGGAACTAGTTACAGGAGCAGAAGGCAGCTCTAGGGAGTTTGTGTACATTCTGCCTATATGTAAGCTACTGACTCATATCTTCAGTATTATTTCCTTCTCTGTCCTTTACCTTTTTGTTACCTGCTTTCTTGTGCTTGCTGTTCTGTCTCATTTCTTACTTATTTTGTTATCAATTTCACTTTATTTTTGTCTTTTCCTTCCCTATTTTCCCTCTCTCAGTTCTATTTTTGTTCTTTCCTCCTCAGTAGTTACCTTTTCCCCTTAGTGCTTGTGGGTAACTAAGAGCTCGTCTTCTGATCAGTTGTTTTGATCTCTTTGCTGAACACAGCTGGGGATCTGTGGCTATGTGCGTATATCTCTTTGATTAGCTCAGCAGCCATAGTTTGCTCAGGATTGGTTTAGGGGAGAGCACCTGGTCTAAGTGTTATTATTGTGAAAGGAAAATGTCTAGGAGCAACGGCCACTAAGTGGTAAGCCACGCAAACTCGCAGAGCGGACCGCTTAGTGCTGAAGTGTGTATCACGTAAAAAGTGCCTATTATCTGTTGGATTACTCATTACAGAGATTCAAACTGGTACTTAAAGCATCATCAGCACAAGAACTGTGTATCAATGAGCGTCAGGAACTGGGCCTCAGATAAACATGCAATACTAAGCGTTGGCTAACGTGGTGTAAAACGTGGCGAAACAGGACTCGAGCAGTGCAAATATGCTCTTCACTATCTAGGAGTCTGATGGAAGAATCTGGTTTTGGCGGGTGCCAGCAGAATGCTACCTACTGGAATGCATAATGCCTACTGTAAAGTTTGGTGGAGGATGGATAATGTTCTGCACTCACTGGATTCAAATAGCAAAAAAAAAGCATTTATTATGTGATATTTTAGGGACCAAATGATTCTCTATGATATCTGTTTATATTACACATTCTCTTTCCTCCTTCCTATCCCTCTCTCTGACTTTTTATGTTTCATTAACTCTTGCAGAACCAGAGCACAGATTGGATATGTATATGCAGGTGGAGAGCCGCACAGGTTCTCTCTTACATTTAAAGAGGAGTCCTGGCATCCGTTCATGGTCCCTTCTAGTTGGTAAGTTACTCCAGACATTTATGTACAGCTCTTTGGAAACCAATTTCTTTCAAAGATATCCCATGATAACATAAGGTAGAGAGTTACAGAATAGACACATGGAAGATGCTCTCTCGCGACATGACCTGTACTGACCTACAGCTCCAATCAGCCTCACACGTTGCTAAGTTTAGACCTTTTTGCCCAGATTCCTAGGGCTTGCACAATAAACCTCCAGGCCTTCTCATTAGATACACTGTTAGGTTAACCTGCCCCATAAGATCTGCATCTCCCTTTGTTAACATTATATTCACCTTCCAAACCACTCCATAAATCTGCTGCTCATACAGTTTAGTCCCAGCCGTCCCCGTCCCCCCAGTTTACTCCCAGCCGCCCCCCTCCCTAATATCCCCACCTGCGGGTCATATTGTCACTGCAATAAGATGCACTGCATCCTTTTTCAACCCTGGCCTGGACCATCGCTTTCAAACTTTCCCACTAAATAAAATTCATAACTCTTGTGCTCTAAAGCATCATGTTATGTTTCATCTTCTGCTGTCTTCTTGTTATAGTCTGTCTCTTAAAGGGACAGTAAACACCGGAATTTTTGTTGTTTAAAAATGTAGATAATCCCTTTATTATCCATTCCCCAGTTTTGCATAAAAAACACAGTTATAATAATACACTTTTTACCTCTGTGATTACCTCATAGCTAAGCCTCTGCAAACTGCCCCTTATTTCAGTTCTTTTGACAGTCTTGCATTTTTAGCCAATCAGTGCTGACTCCTAGGAGCTTCACGTGCCTGAGCTCAATGTTATCTATGTGAAACACATGAACTAACGCCCTCTAGTGGTGAAAAACTGTCAAAATGCTTTCAGATTAGAGGCGGCCTTCAAAGTCTTAGAAATTAGCATATGAACCTCCTAAGTTTGGCTTTCAACTAAGAATACAAAGAGAACAAAGCAAAATTGGTAATAAAAGTAAATTGGAAAGTTGTTTAAAATGACATGTCCTATTTAAATCATGAAAGTTTTTTTTTTTACTTGACTGTCCCTTTAATCCAGAACTAATAATTTAACGTGAAACTCAGAAAATGTATTTTATAATTCAGATAGAACGTACAATTTCAACAACTTTCCAGTTTACTTCTATTGTCTAAATTGCTTTGTTTTCTTGGTATCCTTTGTTGAAAACTATAGTTAGGTAAGAGCAGGAACAGCATTGCGCTACTGGGAGCTAGCTGCTGATTGGTGGCTGCGCATTCATGCCTCTTGTCATTGGTCCACCAGATGTGGTGAGCTAGCGCATAGCAGTGTACTTCTTCTCCTTCATCAAAGGATACTAAGAGAATTAAGAAAGTTTGTTTAAAGGGACATGAAACTAAACATCTTTATTTCATGATTCAGGTAGGGCATACAATCTGAAATTACTTGCTTTTCTTGGTATCCTTTTCTGAAGGAGCATTAGTGCACTACTGGGTGCTAGCTGAACATGTTGGGTGAGCCAATGACGAGAGGCAGCCACCAATCACCAGCTAGCTCCCAGTAGTGCTCCTGAGCCTATTCAGGTATGCCTTACAACTGTGGATACCAAGAGAAGAAGCACATTATATAATAGAAAAAACTGTAATGTTTAAAATTGTATTGTCTAAATCATGAAAGTGACATTTTGGATTTCATGTCCCTTTAAACTTGTGTGTTATGTCTGAATAATCCTATAAATGTGGGGGTTTCATATTCCTTTTACCACCTCTGCTCCTGATACTTTCCTTTTGAAAGCATGACCTGTAATTTGTTACTTTTCCGGCTTTTACATATTTTATTGTTATAAGCAAATCATAGCAAAAATAATTCAGAGAGATAAGCAACAAAAGGTTGTGCTTTAAAAGGGGCAGAACTAGAGGTGGAAAAGACTAAAGGGAGTTACACCAAATACACAAATATATTCCAAGAATAAATACTCAGTTTATGAGTCAGTTAATCATTAAAGGGATATTGTACACTAGATTTTTCTTTGCATAAATGTTTTGTAGATGATTTTTGCTTATTTTTAAATAACAGTGTGCTGATTTTCAGACACCTAACCAAGCCCTACATTTTTAGATGTATACTGATGTATACAGACTTCAGACTGCTTCTGTTTGTATAATGTCTCTTTCATATGCACGGGAGAGGGAGGTTCTGCGCTCAGTGGGTGTCCCAGCCTAAGCTCATCAGCAGTGCTAAACTGGGAGCTTCTAACTAAGTTTTTAAAAGGTTTTATACTGGATTTGTATATCCGTATCTGTGCAAATTATTCTTTATAGTAGTGTCTACTACATGCAGTTAAATGAAAATTGGTGAAAACTGCCCCTTTTATCTGTGATTATATGTTTTACAGTGAACATCAGTTTAGTTTCACTGACTCAATAACAATAACTTTTAAATTAAAGGGACATTAAACCCAATTTTTTCTTTCATAATTCAGACAGAAAATTCAAATTTAAACAACTTTCTCACTTACTTCTATTATCGAATTTGTTTAAAGGGACACTGAACCCAATTTTTTTCTTTTGTGATTCAGATAGAGCATGCAATTGTAAGCAACTTTCTAATTTACTCCTATTATCAATTTTTCTTCATTCTCTTGCTATCTTTATTTAAAAAAAAAGCCATCTAAGCTTTTTTGGGTTAAGAACTCTGGACAGCACTTTTTGATTGGTGGATGATTTTTTTCCACCAATCAGCAAGGACAACCCAGGTTGTTCACCAAAACATGGCCGGCATCTAAACTTAGATTCTTGCATTTCATTTGATAAGAGGAGTAAATTAGAAAGTTGCTTAAAATTGCATGCTCTATCTGAATCACGAAAGAACACATTTGGGTTCAGTGTCCCTTTAATTATTTAGATATCCTTTGTTGAATAAATATCAATGCACATAGGTGAGCCAATCACACGAGGCATCTATGTGCAGCCACCAATCAGCAGCTACTGAGCCTATCTAGATATGATTTTCAGCAAAGGATATCAAGAGAATGAAGCACATTATATAATAGAAGTAAATTAGAAAGTTGTTTAAAATTGCATGTTTTTTCCAAATTATCAAAGAAAAAAATATGGGTTTCATGTCCCTTTAATATGTAGTAAGGAAACTGTGCACAGTATAAACAATATGTTTGTTTGTTGTTTGTACGTGACGTTCCTGCTTTTGCTCATTAAAGGGATATGAAACCATTTTCTTTTCTTTCATGATTCAGATAGAGTAGCAATTTTATGCAACTTTCTCATTTATTCCTATTATCAGTTTTTCTTCATTTTCTTTGTATCTTTATTTGAAAAAGCAGAAAAGTAAGTTTAGGAGCCTTCCCATTTTTGGTTCAGGACCTGGACAGCGCTTGATTATCGGTGGCTAAATGTAGCCACCAATCAGCAAGAGCAACCTAGGTGCTGGGAAAAAAATGGGCCGGCTTTTAAGCTTACATTACTGCTTTTTCAAATAAAGATACCAAGAGAACAAAGAAAAATTGATAATAGGAATAAATTAGAAAGTTGCTTAAAATTGCTACTCTATCTGAATCATGAAAGAAGAAAAGTGGGTTTCATATCCCTTTGAAACCACTGCCTATTGTTCTCAATAACGTACCCATTTAGATGGACCTACAAGAAGAACAGACCGGGTAATCTTATCTGTCTCTCTATACACAAAAGCCAATACTTAGGTACTGAATATTTTGTTACTGTTGGTAGGTTCAATGAGCAAAACCAGCTATTTCAATTGTAATAGTAAACATAAACAAGTAATTTGCACATATTTAATACTATGCAGCTGGTATAACAACTGACTGGGAACAAGTTAAAGGGCCACAATCGTCAAAAAATGACATGCTCTAATTCATTAGACCCTGCACACTGTGTGTTTATCACCCTCAAAGAGGTTAAACACATAGTAGAATTACTGCTCTGCTCAGATTTTATTCATCATAACATAAAAAGAAAACCTAATTTGTTATTTGTGTATCCTCTTTTTGTTGTATGAAAAATAATAAATCTTTTTTCCTTTACAGGAATCTCATCGGTTGGACTAGCTGCAGCTTACTATAGTACAGGTAGGAGACAACATTATGGCTTCCCCAATACCTAACCCGTTATCTGCATTTATTTGTTAACGGTCTATTTGATTTTTTTTATTGTTTGAAAAGATAGATAACATTTTTACTACCCATTCCCCAGGTTTGTACAACCAAGATTGTTAAATAAATATCATTCTAACCTCTGAGTTTGTCTGTTTCTTAGCCCCTGCAGGGTGCCCATTATCTCAGTGCTTTTTAAATCTTGCACAACAGCCAGTGCTAGTTCTTGTGTGCCATATAGATCATATTGTGCTCACTCCTGTGGAGAATAAGTTATACAAGAACCAGCACTGATTGGCTAAAATTCAAGTCTGTAAATAGCACTGAGATAAGGGGACAGTCTGCGGGGGCAAGGTAATTATAAAGGTAAAAAGTATAACAGTGTTGGTTAGGCAAAACTGGGGAATGGGTAATAAAGGGATTTTCTATATTTAAAGTGAATGTAAACTTTCATCAATTAGTGCCCGGTTTTTAAATATACTATTAAAAACAGGGGCACTTTCATTGATGAAAGTTTACATTGCACCATATTTTACAAATACCTTTTACTTCTTCAAAGCCTGATAGGCATCCCCTGCCTGCAGGTCCTCTGAGTGATTCCCATTGTAGAGTGACCTGTATTGTTGGATTAGCAATGAAACAAGAAGCCCAGACTGGTTATCTGCTAGTCCTTTTACCCTGTGCTGAATATGTTTTCTAGATACCTGGGCCTGGAAGCTGTTCTATATGGCTGGATGTGTCTTTGTGGCTATTCAGAACCTTGAAGATTGGGAGGTAACTTTTTTTGTTTACTTTTCTAGCCTGCGTATAAAGGTGCAGCAAATTACTGTAATTAGACAGGTGCTTAACCCCTTCCTGCCGTTAGGGCGTTCCATGCTGTCTTAACTGCGCTGGGCTTAAAGGGACATTAAACCCAATTTTGTTTCTTTCACGATTCAGATAGAGAATACAATTTTAATCAGCATTCCAATTTACTTCTATTATCTAATTTGGTTAATTCTTTACATATTCTTTGTTGAATAAATAGCAATGCCTATGGATGAGCCAATCACACGAGGCATCTATGCGCCGCCACCAATTAGCAGCTCTTGAGCCTATCTAGATATGCTTTTCATCAAAGGATATCAAGAGAATAAAGCAAATTAGATAATAGAATTAAATTAGAAAGTTGTTTAAAATCCCATGCTCTTTCTAAATCATGAAAGAAAAAATTTGGGTTTCATGTCCCTTTAACCCCTTCATGACCAGAACACTTTTCCATTTGTTGACCGTCTGGGACCAGGGTTATTTTTGCATTTCTGCTGTGTTTGTGTTTGGCTGTAATTTTCCTCTTACTCATTTACTGTACCCACACATTATATACAGTTTTCACGCCATTGAATGGACTTTCTAAAGATACCATTATTTTAATCATATCTTATAATTTAGTATACATTGTTATTATAAAATATGATGAAAAATTTGAAAAAACACACTTTTTCTAACTTTAACCCCCAAAATCTGTTACACATCTACAACCACCAAAAAAACACCCATGCTAAATAGTTTCTAAATTTTGTCCTGAGTTTAGAAATACCTAATGTTTACATGTTCTTTGCTTTTTTTGCAATTTATGGGGCAATAAATACAAGTAGCACTTTGCTATTTCCAAACCATTTTTTTTTTTCAAAATTAGTGATAGTTACATTGGAACACTGATATCTGTCAGGAATCCCTGAATATCCCTTGACGTGTGTGTGTGTATATGTATTATATATTTATATATATATATATATATATATATATATATATATATATATATATATTTTAGTAGACAACCCAAAGTATTGATCTAGGCCCATTTTGGTATATTTCATGCCATCATTTCACCGCCAAATGCGATCAAAAAAAAAAAAAAGTAAAATTTTTCACAAACTTTAGGTTTCTCACTGAAATTATTTACAAACAGCTTGTGCAATTATGGCACAGATGGTTGTAAATTCTTCTCTGGGATACCCTTTGTTCAGAAATAGCAGACATACAGTATATGGCTTTGGCATTGTTTTTTGGTAATTAGAAGGCCGCAAAATGCCGCTGCGCACCACACATGTATTATGCCCAGCAGTGAAGGAGTTAATTAGGTAGCTTGTAGGGTTAATTTTAGCTTTAGTGTAGACATCAGCCTCCCATCAGACACATCCCACACCCTGATCCCTCCCAAACAGCTCTCATCCCTCTCCCCCACAATTATTTCCGGCATCTTAAGTACTGGCAGAAAGTCTGCCAGTACTCAAATAAAAGGCTTTTTTTTTTTTTTAACAAAATATTTATTCAGCTGTGATGGACCCCCCATTGGCCCAAACCTCCCTGATCTCACTCAAACAGCTCTCTAACCCTCCCCCCGCTATCTATTTGCCACCATCTTGGGTACTGGCAGCTATCTGCCAGTACCCAGTTTGCCCCCCCCCCCCCCCCCCCCCCCCCCAAAAAAAAGTATTTTCTTTTTTAAGACACGAAACTACGGATCAACTTAATTACTAATGGGATATTCACCTCCTGGTCAGCAGGAGGCAAAGAGCACCACAGCAGAGCTGTTAAGTAGCTCCTCCCTTCCCTCCCACTCCAGTCATTCTCTTTGCCTACGTTAGTGATAGGATGTGATAAAGTGAGGTGTTAGAAAAGATTCTTCAATCAAGAGTTTATTATTTTTAAAGTAGTGCCAGAGAGTGCTGCTTTGTTCTAGGGTGTAGACATAGTCCAAATCAGTCTCTTCAGTAGAGCAATGGTCACTTTAGAGCAATGGGAACTTGTGGGACATAATTCTCACTGCGCCTCCCATACATTGATGCTGCCCTTATCCTGATAGCCTAAGTAAGATGACTCAGGCTTTATCTTTATCCACAGGGCTATGGGAGGGAGAGGACCTCTTAAACATGCTGAGTTGCCCTGCTGTCGGGCAGATTTTAAAGCTAAGTGCTGACTTTTTTATTCTGGGTCATAAACATATATATATATATATATATATATATATATATATATATATATATATATATATATATATATATATATATATATATATATATATATATATATATATATATATATATATCCTGTGACAGCATGTTATTAGCAGGCACTGGGGCTGAGAAGATTAGAAGGTGGATTCTCTGGGGGCTTATATAGACAAAGTGTTTAATCACTTGGACCGAGCTGGATATAAAAGGGCTCGGGAGAGGTGATTGTTTGGTTACTACCTAACATACGGTATTACAATTTGCCCCCAGGTTCACAATGAAGGGTTCAGTTATCTCCCGGTGGCCTATCTCTAAAAATAATAATGGCGACCGGGAGATCATGTAGTAATGCCCACGACGGGCGGGGTTATGTTTGGCGCCTTTTTGAGTTGCGCAATCTTCAATCTCTAGGCACTACTATAATGGGACTCAGAGATTGAGTGTTATCACGCCCACGAGGGGCGGAGCTATGTTTGAGGCCGATTTAGGCTGCACTCGCTTCATTTATTCCGTTCATCGGAAGGTACAGCTGTTATTCTTTTCTAGCACAGTACTTAGTGGTCTCATATATGTGGGTCCGGATAGCGCTACAGCTGCGCTCCGGATCTGTTTAGGAACTAAGTTATGTTTTTAGGAACATGAAGTTCTAAGTGTTGAATGAGTTTCCTTGCATTTAAGTATTAGGTACTGATGGACAGATGGGCACCTCAGCAAGATTTAACTGAGGTGTAAGTAGGTGCTACAATATTTGCGTGATAATATAACTCATCTCTGCACACAAAAATAAAAAGTTACAATTTAAAATTTAAAGAGACAGTAACGTTTTTTTATGTGTCAATTTTTATTAAAAATTTTTCACTCTTTTCTGAACCTACTCCTTCTAAGGCGTTTGCTGTTTAGGAGTCTGTTGACAATGGTCAAACTATGCCACAAATGTCTTCTATAGTGTCCCACAAAATTTTATGGCCCACATGCAGTGCCCTGCGCTTCCTCTCACACTCCACCCGGAGTTACTCTACATTTCATGCATTATCTGTTTTTCCCACGAGGTAGAAAACATTACTAGAGGAATTATTTTCAATCATTTAGGGTGATTGATTCAGTAGTTGCTATTCCGAATGGTTCTTCCCTGTTACCTGAAAGAGGAAGATACTTCGGTATTATCTGGGTGAGAATTCTCAGACTCAGATGGAATAATATCTTTATTTGATCCTGAGGTTGTTTTCTTTCAGTTTTTTTTTTAACACCTCCATTTGTTCCCTTAGGAGGTTTTAGCTACCCTGGGCGACTCTGACACTACCGGCGTAATCTATCCTAGTGCGTCCAGTAAGTTATAAGGAATGGAAGAGACAGCATTCCCTATATTTAAAAACATGTTTCCCATAGCCGACTCGGCTAAGGAGGCTGGGCAAACATTCCCTAGGGTGGAAGATGTAGTTTCCAGCTTAGCTAAGAGAACTACTATAAACTTAGAGGATAGTTGGGTTTTCAAAGGTCCTATGGACAAAAATTAGAAAAGGGATGTACACCAGTGCTTACAATGGCAACCAGCTGTGTACTTTGCTACCGTCACTAGTGCAACGGCATATTGGTTTGATGCGTTGTCTAATGCTACTAAGTCAGAAACTCCCCTGGATAAAATCTAGGATAGGATAAAAGCTTTCAAATTCCTTTATTTCAATTTCTTCCCTTCAAGTTATCAAACTGGGAGCATAGGTTTCAGGTTTCTCTGTTCCAGCTCACAGAGCCTTATGGTTAGAGCCTTGTTCTACGGATGTATGCTCTAAGTCTAAGCTTTTAGCGATAAAGGGGAAGACCTTGTTGGGACCTGGCTTGACGGAAATAATCTCTTTCGAAATTTAAAGAATTAAAAAAAAAAAAAAATCCAAATAGACTGCTGTTGAATCAAACACAGCATGAAGGACATGCCCCCGATTCGGGACCGGATCTTGTAGGGGGCAGACTTTCCTTCTTCGCTCAGGCTTGGGTTCGAGATGTTGAAGATCCCTGGGCAATAGAAATAGTGTCCCAGGGATACAAATTAGAGTTCAAAAGTTTTCCTCCCAGAGACAGGTTTCTGCTTTCAAGATTATCTGCAGATCAGACAAAAGGAGAGGCGTTCTTGCACTGCGTAGGAGAACTCTAAGACCTGGGAGTGATTGTTCCAGTTCCAATACAGGTACAGGGTCTGGGTTTTTTATCCCAATCGGTTTGTGGTTCCCAAAAAAGAGGGAACCTTCAGACCACTTTTTAGATCTCAAGAGTCTAAACAAATTTCTTAGTGTATTGTCCTTCGTTCCATTCTTCCCTTGAGCCAAGAGGGTCAATTTATGACAACAGTGGATTTAAAGGACGCGTACCTTCATGTGCCATTCACAAGTTCTAAGGTTTACCTTTCTGGACAAACGCTTCCAGTTCGTGGCTCTTCTTTTCGGTCTTGCCACAGCTCTCATAGTTTCTCCAACATAGGTGTGTCCGGTCCACGGCGTCATCCTTACTTGTGGGATATTCTCTTCCCCAACAGGAAATGGCAAAGAGCCCAGCAAAGCTGGTCACATGATCCCTCCTAGGCTCCGCCTACCCCAGTCATTCTCTTTGCCGTTGCACAGGCAACATCTCCACGGAGATGGCTCAGAGTTTTTTGGTGTTTAAATGTAGTTTTTATCCTTCAATCAAGTGTTTGTTATTTTAAAATAGTGCTGGTATGTACTATTTACTCTGAAACAGAAAAGAGATGAAGATTTCTGTTTGTAAGAGGAAGATGATTTTAGCAAACGTTACTAAAATCGATTGCTGTTTCCACACAGGACTGTTGAGATGAAGTAACTTCAGTTGGGGGAAGCAGTTGGCAGACTTTTCTGCCTGAGGTATGACTGGCCACATTTCTAACAAGACTTTGTAATGCTGGAAGGCTGTCATTTCCCCTATGGGGACCGGTAAGCCATTTTCTTAGATTAAGAAAAACTGGTAGACATTTTTCTGGGCTAAAACGATTACTTTGCTAAGCATATTTGGCAGATTATAACTCTTAATAGTTATTATAATCTTGGGGATTGTTGTTAAAAAACGGCAGGCACTGTATGGACACCTTTTTCAGATGGGGGCCTTTTCTAGTCATAGGCAGAGCCTCATTTTCGCGCCACTAACTTTGAACAATTCCTTCATGCTTTTTCGCATATTCAGTAATAAAGTGTGTTCTGTTTAAAATTTAAAGTGACAGTAACGGTTTTATTTTAAAACGTTTTTTGTGCTTTGTTGACAAGTTTAAGCCTGTTTAACATGTCTGAACCATCAGATAAGCGATGTTCTATATGTATGAAAGCCAAGGTTTCTCCCCATTTAAATATATGTGATAATTGTGACATAGTGTCCAAACAAAGTAGGGACAATGATGCCACAGATAATAATATTGCCCAAGATGATTCCTCAAATGAGGGGAGTAAGCATGGTACTGCATCATCCCCTTCTGTGTCTACACCAGTTTTGCCCACACAAGAGGCCCCTAGTACATCTAGTGCGCCAATACTTATTACCATGCAACAATTAACGGCTGTTATGGATAATTCTATTGCAAACATTTTATCTAAAATGCCTACTTATCAGAGAAAGCGCGATTGCTCTGTTTTAAACACTGAAGAGCAAGAGGACGCTGATGATAACGGTTCTGACATACCCTCACACCAATCTGAAGGGGCCAGGAGGGAGGTTTTGTCTGAGGGAGAAATTTCAGATTCAGGAAAAATTTCTCAACAAGCTGAACCTGATGTTGTAACATTTAAATTTAAATTAGAACATCTCCGCGCACTGCTTAAGGAGGTATTATCTACTCTGGATGATTGTGACAATTTGGTCATTCCAGAGAAATTATGTAAGATGGACAAGTTCCTAGAGGTTCCGGTGCCCCCCGATGCTTTTCCTATACCCAAGCGGGTGGCGGACATAGTAAATAAGGAGTGGGAAAGGCCCGGCATACCTTTGGTTCCTCCCCCTATATTTAAGAAATTATTTCCTATAGTCGACCCCAGAAAGGACTTATGGCAGACAGTCCCCAAGGTCGAGGGGGCGGTCTCTACTCTAAACAAACGCACTACTATTCCCATAGAAGATAGTTGTGCTTTCAAAGATCCTATGGATAAAAAATTAGAGGGTTTGCTTAAAAAGATGTTTGTTCAGCAAGGTTACCTTCTACAACCAATTTCATGCATTGTTCATGTCACTACGGCAGCGTGTTTCTGGTTCGAAGAACTAGAAAAGTCGCTCAATAAAGAATCTTCGTATGAGGAGGTTATGGACAGAGTTCAAGCACTTAAATTGGCTAACTCTTTTATTTTAGATGCCGCTTTGCAATTAGCTAGATTAGCGGCGAAGAATTCAGGGTTTGGCTAAAGTCTTGGTCAGCGGATGTGTCTTCCAAGACAAAATTGCTTAACATCCCTTTCAAGGGTAAAACACTGTTTGGTCCTGATTTGAAAGAGATTATTTCAGACATCACCGGGGGAAAGGGCCACGCCCTTCCTCAGGATAGGTCTTTTAAGGCTAAAAATAAGCCTAATTTTCGTCCCTTTCGCAGAAACGGACCAGCCTCTAATTCTACATCCTCTAAGCAAGAGGGTAATACTTCTCAACCCAAACCAGCCTGGAGACCGATGCAAGGCTGGAACAAGGGTAAGCAGGCCAAGAAGCCTGCCACTGCTACCAAAACAGCATGAAGGGATGGCCCCCGATCCGGGACCGGATCTGGTGGGGGGCAGACTTTCTCTCTTTGCTCAGGCCTGGGCAAGAGATGTTCAGGATCCTTGGGCACTAGAAATAGTTTCTCAGGGTTATCTCCTGGAATTCAAGGAACTACCCCCAAGGGGAAGGTTCCACGAGTCTCAATTATCTTCAAACCAAATAAAAAGACAGGCATTCTTACATTGTGTAGAAGACCTGTTAAAGATGGGAGTAATTCATCCAGTTCCTATAGGAGAACAAGGGATGGGGTTTTTCTCCAACCTGTTCATAGTTCCCAAAAAAGAGGGAACATTCAGACCAATTTTAGATCTCAAGATCCTAAACAAATTTCTCAGGGTTCCATCGTTCAAAATGGAAACCATTCGAACGATCCTTCCTACCATCCAGGAAGGTCAATTTATGACCACGGTGGATTTAAAGGATGCGTACCTACATATTCCTATCCACAAGGAACATCATCAGTTCCTAAGGTTCGCTTTTCTGGACAAGCATTACCAGTTTGTGGCACTTCCATTCAGATTAGCCACTGCTCCGAGAATTTTCACAAAGGTACTAGGGTCCCTTCCAGCGGTTCTAAGACCAAGGGGCATTGCAGTAGTACCGTACTTGGACGACATCCTGATTCAAGCGTCGTCTCTGTCAAAAGCAAAGGCTCATACGGACATCGTCCTAGCCTTTCTCAGATCTCACGGATGGAAAGTGAACATAGAAAAAAGTTCTCTGTCCCCGTCAACAAGAGTTCCCTTCTTGGGAACAATAATAGACTCCTTAGAAATGAGGATTTTTCTGACAGAGGTCAGAAAATCAAAACTTCTAAGCTCTTGTCAAGTACTTCATTCTGTTCTTCGTCCTTCCATAGCGCAGTGCATGGAAGTAATAGGATTGATGGTTGCAGCAATGGACATAGTTCCTTTTGCACAAATTCATCTAAGACCATTACAACTGTGCATGCTCAGACAGTGGAATGGGGATTATACAGACTTGTCTCCGACGATTCAAGTAGATCAAAGGACCAGAGATTCACTCCGTTGGTGGCTGATCCTGGACAACCTGTCACAGGGAATGAGCTTCCGCAGACCAGAGTGGGTCATTGTCACGACCGACGCCAGTCTGGTGGGCTGGGGCGCGGTCTGGGAACCCCTGAAAGCTCAGGGTCTATGGTCTCGGGAAGAATCTCTTCTCCCGATAAACATTCTGGAACTGAGAGCGATATTCAATGCTCTCAAAGCTTGGCCTCATCTAGCAAAGGCCAAATTCATAAGGTTTCAATCAGACAACATGACGACAGTTGCATATATCAACCATCAGGGGGGAACAAGGAGTTCCCTGGCGATGGAGGAAGTGACCAAGATAATTCAATGGGCGGAGGATCACTCCTGCCACTTGTCTGCAATCCACATCCCAGGAGTGGAAAATTGGGAAGCGGATTTTCTGAGTCGTCAGACATTCCATCCGGGGGAGTGGGAACTCCATCCGGAAATCTTTGCCCAAATAACTCGATTATGGGGCATTCCAGACATGGATCTGATGGCCTCTCGTCAGAACTTCAAGGTTCCTTGTTACGGGTCCAGATCCAGGGATCCCAAGGCGACTCTAGTAGATGCACTAGTAGCACCTTGGACCTTCAACCTAGCTTATGTATTCCCACCGTTTCCTCTCATTCCCAGGCTGGTAGCCAGGATCAATCAGGAGAGGGCTTCGGTGATCTTGATAGCTCCTGCGTGGCCACGCAGGACTTGGTATGCAGACCTGGTGAATGTCATCGGCTCCACCATGGAAGCTACCTTTTGAGACAGGACCTTCTTGTTCAAGGTCCATTCGTACATCCGAATCTGGTTTCCCTCCAACTGACTGCTTGGAGATTGAACGCTTGATTTTATCAAAGCGTGGGTTTTCAGATTCTGTAATAGATACTCTGATTCAGGCTAGAAAGCCTGTAACTAGAAAAATTTACCATAAGATATGGAAAAAATATATCTGTTGGTGTGAATCTAAAGGATTCCCATGGAACAAGATAAAAATTCCTAAGATTCTATCCTTTCTACAAGAAGGTTTGGAGAAAGGATTATCTGCAAGTTCTCTGAAGGGACAGATCTCTGCTTTATCTGTTTTACTTCACAAAAGGCTGGCAGCTGTGCCAGACGTTCAAGCGTTTGTTCAGGCTCTGGTTAGAATCAAGCCTGTTTACAGACCTTAATCTAGTTCTTTCAGTTCTTCAAGGGGTTCCGTTTGAACCCTTACATTCCGTAGATATTAAGTTATTATCTTGGAAAGTTTTGTTTTTGGTTGCTATTTCTTCTGCTAGAAGAGTTTCTGAGTTATCTGCTCTGCAGTGTTCTCCGCCCTATCTGGTGTTCCATGCAGATAAGGTGGTTTTGCGTACTAAGCCTGGTTTTCTTCCGAAAGTGGTTTCCAACAAAAATATTAACCAGGAGATAGTTGTACCTTCTTTGTGTCCGAATCCAGTTTCAAAGAAGGAACGTTTGTTACACAATTTGGACGTAGTCCGTGCTCTAAAATTCTATTTAGAGGCCACTAAAGATTTCAGGCAAACATCTTCTTTGTTTGTTGTTTATTCTGGTAAAAGGAGAGGTCAAAAAGCAACTTCTACCTCTCTTTCTTTTTGGCTTAAAAGCATTATCCGATTGGCTTATGAGACTGCCGGACGGCAGCCTCCTGAAAGAATCACAGCTCATTCCACTAGGGCTGTGGCTTCCACATGGGCCTTCAAGAACGAGGCTTCTGTTGACCAGATATGTAAGGCAGCGACTTGGTCTTCACTGCACACTTTTGCCAAATTTTACAAATTTGATACTTTTGCTTCTTCAGAGGCTATTTTTGGGAGAAAGGTTTTGCAAGCCGTGGTGCCTTCCATTTAGGTGACCTGATTTGCTCCCTCCCTTCATCCGTGTCCTAAAGCTTTGGTATTGGTTCCCACAAGTAAGGATGACGCCGTGGACCGGACACACCTATGTTGGAGAAAACAGAATTTATGCTTACCTGATAAATTACTTTCTCCAACGGTGTGTCCGGTCCACGGCCCGCCCTGGTTTTTTTAATCAGGTCTGATGAATTATTTTCTCTAACTACAGTCACCACGGTATCATATGGTTTCTCCTATGCATATTTCCTCCTGTACGTCGGTCGAATGACTGGGGTAGGCGGAGCCTAGGAGGGATCATGTGACCAGCTTTGCTGGGCTCTTTGCCATTTCCTGTTGGGGAAGAGAATATCCCACAAGTAAGGATGACGCCGTGGACCGGACACACCGTTGGAGAAAGTAATTTATCAGGTAAGCATAAATTCTGTTTTTCACAAAGGCTCTGGGATTGCTGTTGGCGGTGCTTCGGTTACGGGGCATTGCAGTGGTGCCCTATCTGGACGACTTCCTAGTACAGGCGCCATCCTTACAGCAAGCAAGATTTCACACAGACATGGTGTTATCCTTCCCGCGATCTCACGGGTGGAAGGTAAATTTGGAAAAGAGTTCCTTAGTCCCAAGCACAAGGGTAACTTTCTTGGGAACCATATTAGATCCCATATCAATGAAGATTTTTCTGACAGAAGTCAGGAAATCAAAGATTATCGATACTTGTCTAGTTTCTCAGTCCACTCATCGGCCTTCAGTGGCTCAGTGCATGGAGGTAATCGGGCTGATGGTGGCGGCAATGGACATCATCCCGTTTGCTTGGTTCCACCTCAGACCTCTGCAGTTTAGCATGCTCAGGCAATGGAATGGAGATTATACAGATTTGTCTCCTCGAATACTACTGGAGCAGGAGACAAGGGATTCTCTTCAATGGTGGTTGTCTCTGGATCATCTCTCCCAGGGAACCTGCTTTTGCAGACCATCTTGGGTGATTGTGACAACAGATGCCAGCCTTCTAGGGGAGCAGTCTGGGACTCTCTAAGGGCTCAGGAGGTTTGGACTCAGCCAGAGTCTGTTCTTCCTATAAACATTCTGGAGCTGAGAGCGATCTACAATGTTCTTCTGGCCTGGCCTCAGTTAGCCTCGGTCCAGTTTATTAGGTTCCAGTCGGACAAAATAACGTCAGTGGCTTATATCAGTCATCAGGGAGGAACTAGGAGTTCCTTAGCGATGACAGAGGTATCCAAAATAATTCAGTGGGTGGAGGCCCATTCTTGCTGCCTGTCGGCGATCCACATCCCAGGGGTGGACAACTGGGAGGCGGATTTCCTGAGCAGGCAGACCTTTCATCCGGGGGAATGGGAACTCCATCCGGAAGTTTTCTCCAGCTATTTTCTCTGTTTGCTTTTCTTCCTCGGGTCATTGCTCGAATCAGGCTTAGCCTTGCAGGATTTGGTATGCAGATCTGGTGGACATGTCATCTCTGCCACCTTGGAGACTTCCGTTGAGGAAGGACCTTCTAGTTTGAGGGCCCCTCCTTCACCCAAATCTGGTTTCTCTGAAGCTGACTGCTTGGAGATTGAACGCTACATATTATCCAAGCGGGGTTTTTCTGACTCGGTCATTGAGACCATGATTCAGGCTCGTAAGCCTGTCACTAGAAAAATGTATCATAAGATATGGCGTAAATATCTCTATTGGTGTGAATCCATGGGCTACTCATGGAGTAGAGTTAGGATTCCTTGAATTTTATCCTTTCTCCAAGAGGGTTTGGAGAAAGGTTTATCGATAAGTTTCCTAAATGGTCAAATCTCTGCCTTTATCTATTTTGTTACACAAACGTCTGGCAGATGTCTCAGATGTACAATCATTTTGTCAGGCCTTGGTCAGGATCAGGCCTATGTTCAAATCAGTTCCTCCTCCATGGAGTCTGAATTTAGTTCTCAGAGTTCTTCAAGGGGCTCCGTTTGAGCCTATGCGGTCCCTCGATATTAAGTTGTTATCTTGGAAAGTTTTATTTCTTGTTGCTATTTCTTCTGCTCGGAGAGTGTCAGAGCTCTCGGCATTACAGTATGAGTCTCCTTATCTTATTTTCCATTCAGATAAGGTAGTTTTACGTACTAAATTAGGATTTCTTCCTAAGGTTGTTTCTGATCGGAACATTAATCAGGAGATTGTTGTTCCTTCCTTGTGTCCTAATCCTTCTTCTCAGAAGGAAAGACTTCTGCACAATTTGGACATGGTCCATGCTTTAAAGTTTTCTCTGCAGGCGACTAAGGACTTTCGTCAGTCTTCTTCTTTGTGGTTTTCTCAGGAAAACGCAAGGTACAGAAAGCTACGGCTACTTCTCTTTTTTTTTTTTTGGCTGAAGAGTATCATACGTTTTGCATATGAGACTGCTGGACAGCAGCCTCCCGAGAGAGTTACGGCTCATTCCACAAGGGCTGTTGCTTCCTCATGGGCGTTCAAAAATGAAGCTTCTGTGGAACAGATTTGCAAGGCTGCAACTTGACACTTTTGCCTTGGGAGAAAGGTTTTTCAAGCAGTGGTGGCTTCCGTTTAGGTTCCCTGTCTTGTCCCTCCCGTATCATCTGTGTACTCTAGCTTGGGTATTGAATCCCATTAGTAATTAAGATGATCCGTGGACTCATTGTGTCATTTAAAAAGAAAAGAAAATTTATGCTTACCTGATAAATTTTAAAGTTCCTCTGTAATAGGATGTGGCTCTTAAAGGAAATTTGGAGGTTAAAGTGTCAGTAAACCTAAAAATAATGTTATATAATTCTGCACATAGTGCAGAATTATATAACATTATTTTACTGCTATAGTTATAAAACCCTTTTTCCCCCTTTTAATATTTAAAAAACATGCCGCTTTTACAGACCCGCTCTCTGCTGAGCGGGTCTGTTTTTTTTAGTCAGCGCATCGGGCCAGCTGTATAGTCACAGCCCGGCCCGACCGTGCCATAAGACTAAGTGCAGCTCGCTCCTGCTGTCAGACAGAGCAGGAGCGAGCTGCACTGTGTCTAATGGCGCGGTCGGGCCGGGCTGTGACTATACAGCTGGCCCGATGCGCTGACTAAAAAAAACAGACCCGCTCAGCAGAGAGCAGAGAGCGGGTCTGTAAAAGCGGCATGTTTTTTAAATATTAAAAGGGGGAAAAAGGGTTTTATAACTATAGCAGTAAAATAATGTTATATAATTCTGCACTATGTGCAGAATTATATAACATTATTTATTAGGTTTACTGTCCCTTTAAATATCTTAGATGTTTGCATGGAGATGATCATGTGATATTTTTAGTTAGCTGTTTCCAGATATAATGCATCACTTCTAATTGATTTAGAGAATACAGGTGACATGTATCCTTAAAGGGACACTAAAACCATTTCATGAATCTCCCCCTAGTTTATGGGTGCTTGCATTATTGAACCTAGGTTACACTGCAGGTATCTGAAGGAGAGTTACCGCACATGTGCAAACACATTAGCACTGGAATGTAGTGACAGCTAGATTTCAACATGGCAGCACCCGTGTCAAGGGAAGGGGGGGCGGGAATAACTTCTATACTATGTTAAAAAAAAATAATGTTTAATGTCCCTTTTAAGTGTGTGTTTATGTGCCCTTCTTCTATAAGTGAATGTGACCATGTTGTGTTTGTTCTCAGGAAGCTATTTTTGATAGGAAGATGGGGAAGGCCATCCTGAAAACATTTAACCTGTACAAGAAGCTACTGACAATGTGCAGAGGGGGACATGACCAAGGTGAGAATAACATGCTTTAGCCCATACTTATGAACTTGCGTATTTTATCCTGGTGTCTCAGATTGGTGTGCAGTGTGTTGGAGGGGATCCTGGTGCGTCAGGTAGACGTGCGGTGTACGGGAGGGGATTCTGGTGTGTCAGGTAGGTGTGCGGTGTATGGGAGGGGATCCTGGTGTGTCAGGTAGGTGTGCGGTGTATGGGAGGGGATCCTGGTGTGTCAGGTAGGTGTGCGGTGTATGGGAGGGGATCCTGGTGTGTCAGGTAGACGTGCGGTGTACGGGAGGGGATTCTGGTGTGTCAGGTAGGTGTGCGGTGTATGGGAGGGGATCCTGGTGCGTCAGGTAGACGTGCGGTGTACGGGAGGGGATTCTGGTGTGTCAGGTAGGTGTGCGGTGTATGGGAGGGGATCCTGGTGTGTCAGGTAGGTGTGCGGTGTATGGGAGGGGATCCTGGTGTGTCAGGTAGGTGTGCGGTGTATGGGAGGGGATCCTGGTGTGTCAGGTAGGTGTGCGGTGTACCGGAGGGGATCCTGGTGTGTCAGGTAGGTGTACGGGAGGGGATTCTGGTGTGTCAGGTAGGTGGTGTGTGGTGTACGGGAGGGGATCCTGGTGTGTCAGGTAGGTGTGCGGTGTACGGGAGGGGATCCTGGTGTGTCGGGTAGGTGTGCAGTGTGTTGGAGGGGATCCTGGTGCGTCAGGTAGGTGTGCGGTGTACGGGAGGGGATTCTGGTGTGTCAGGTAGGTGTGCGGTGTACCGGAGGGGATCCTGGTGTGTCAGGTAGGTGTACGGGAGGGGATTCTGGTGTGTCAGGTAGGTGGCGTGTGGTGTACGGGAGGGGATCCTGGTGTGTCAGGTAGGTGTGCGGTGTACGGGAGGGGATCCTGGTGTGTCAGGTAGGTGTGCGGTGTACCGGAGGGGATTCTGGTGTGTCAGTTAGGTGTGCGGTGTACCGGAGGGGATTCTGGTGTGTCAGGTAGCTGTGTGGTGTATGGGAGGGGATCCTGGTGTGTCAGGTAGGTGTGCGGTGTACCGGAGGGGATCCTGGTGTGTCAGGTAGGTGTACGGGAGGGGATTCTGGTGTGTCAGGTAGGTGGTGTACGGGAGGGGATCCTGGTGTGTCAGGTAGGTGTGCGGTGTACCGGAGGGGATTCTGGTGTGTCAGGTAGCTGTGTGGTGTATGGGAGGGGATCCTGGTGTGTCAGGTAGGTGTGCGGTGTACGGGAGGGGATCCTGGTGTGTCAGGTAGGTGTGCGGTGTACCGGAGGGGATTCTGGTGTGTCAGGTAGCTGTGTGGTGTATGGGAGGGGATCCTGGTGTGTCAGGTAGGTGTGCGGTGTACCGGAGGGGATCCTGGTGTGTCAGGTAGGTGTACGGGAGGGGATTCTGGTGTGTCAGGTAGGTGGTGTGTGGTGTACGGGAGGGGATCCTGGTGTGTCAGGTAGGTGTGCGGTGTACGGGAGGGGATCCTGGTGTGTCAGGTAGGTGTGCGGTGTACCGGAGGGGATTCTGGTGTGTCAGGTAGGTGTGCGGTGTACCGGAGGGGATTCTGGTGTGTCAGGTAGGTGTGTGGTGTACAGGAGGGGATCCTGGTGTGTCAGGTAGGTGTGTGGTGTACGGGAGGGGATCCTGGTGTGTCAGGTAGGTGTGTGGTGTACGGGAGGGGATCCTGGTGTGTTAGGTAGGTGTGAGGTGTATGGGAGGGGATCCTGGTGTGTCAGGTAGGTGTGGGGTGTATGGGAGGGGATCCTGGTGTGTCAGATAGGTGTGCGGTGTACCGGAGGGGATTCTGGTGTGTCAGGTAGGTGTGCGGTGTAAGGGAGGGGATTCTGGTGTGTCAGGTAGGTGTGCGGTGTATGGGAGGGGATTCTGGTGTGTCAGGTAGGTGTGCGGTGTAAGGGAGGGGATTCTGGTGTGTCAGGTAGGTGTGCGGTGTATGGGAGGGGATTCTGGTGTCTCAGGTAGGTGTGTGGTGTATGGGAGGGGATTCTGGTGTGTCAGGCAGGTGTGAGGTGTACCGGAGGGGATTCTGGTGTGTCAGGTAGGTGTGTGGTGTACGGGAGGGGATCCTGGTGTGTCAGGTAGGTGTGTGGTGTATGGGAGGGGATCCTAGTGTGTCAGGTAGGTGTGCGGTGTACCGGAGTGGATTCTGGTGTGTCAGGTAGGTGTGTGGTTTATGGGAGGGGATTCTGGTGTCTCAGGTAGGTGTGCGGTGTATGGGAGGGGATTCTGGTGTGTCAGGTAGGTGTGCGGTGTACCGGAGGGGATTCTGGTGTGTCAGATAGGTGTGTGGTGTACCGGAGGGGATTCTGGTGTCTCAGGTAGGTGTGCGGTGTATGGGAGGGGATTCTGGTGTGTCAGGTAGGTGTGCGGTGTACGGGAGGGGATTCTGGTGTCTCAGATAGGTGTGCGGTGTACGGGAGGGGATTCTGGTGTGTCAGGTAGGTGTGTGGTGTACCGGAGGGGATTCTGGTGTGTCAGATAGGTGTGTGGTGTACCGGAGGGGATTCTGGTGTCTCAGGTAGGTGTGCGGTGTACAGGAGGGGATTCTGGTGTGTCAGGTAGGTGTGCGGTGTACAGGAGGGGATTCTGGTGTGTCAGGTAGGTGTGCGGTGTACCGGAGGGGATTCTGGTGTGTCAGGTAGGTGTGTGATGTACCGGAGGGGATTCTGGTGTGTCAGGTAGGTGTGCGGTGTACGGGAGGGGATTCTGGTGTCTCAGGTAGGTGTGCGGTGTACAGGAGGGGATTCTGGTGTGTCAGGTAGGTGTGCGGTGTACCGGAGGGGATTCTGGTGTGTCAGGTAGGTGTGCGGTGTACAGGAGGGAATTCTGGTGTGTCAGGTAGGTGTGCGGTGTATGGGAGGGGATTCTGGTGTGTCAGGTAGGTGTGCGGTGTACCGGAGGGGATTCTGGTGTGTCAGGTAGGTGTGCGGTGTACAGGAGGGAATTCTGGTGTGTCAGGTAGGTGTGCGGTGTACCGGAGGGGATTCTGGTGTGTCAGGTAGGTGTGCTGTGTAACGGAGGGGATTCTGGTGTGTCAGGTAGGTGTGCGGTGTACGGTGTACGGGAGGGGATTCTGGTGTGTCAGGTAGGTGTGCTGTGTAACGGAGGGGATTCTGGTGTGTCAGGTAGGTGTGCGGTGTACAGGAGGGAATTCTGGTGTGTCAGGTAGGTGTGCTGTGTAACAGAGGGGATTCTGGTGTGTCAGGTAGGTGTGCGGTGTACGGGAGGGGATTCTGGTGTGTCAGGTAGGTGTGCGGTGTACCGGAGGGGATTCTGGTGTGTCAGGTAGGTGTGCGGTGTACCGGAGGGGATTCTGGTGTGTCAGGTAGGTGTGCGGTGTACCGGAGGGGATTCTGGTGTGTCAGGTAGGTGTGCGGTGTACCGGAGGGGATTCTGGTGTGTCAGGTAGGTGTGCGGTGTACAGGAGGGAATTCTGGTGTGTCAGGTAGGTGTGCGGTGTACCGGAGGGGATTCTGGTGTGTCAGGTAGGTGTGCGGTGTACCGGAGGGGATTCTGGTGTGTCAGGTAGGTGTGCGATGTACCGGAGGGGATTCTGGTGTGTCAGGTAGGTGTGCGGTGTATGGGAGGGGATCCTGGTGTGTCAGGTAGGTGTGCGGTGTACAGGAAATCTGTGCAGCTTAGAGAGGAAGAGGATAGGGCTTGTGCTGATCGTGAGGGAGAAGAGAACAAGCTTTGCACAACCAATATTGTTATATTAATACACACATTATAACCTCTAAATATTAGCTTGTTTCTATTACCCTGCAGGCCGCTTCTTATTTCAGTGCATTTTATTAGCTTTTTAAAGCCAGACTCTTCTAGTTCATGTGCGCCATTTAGAAAACATTGTGCTTACTTACGTGGAGTTATTTGAGTTGGCACTGATTGACCAAAATGCAAGTCTGTCAAAAGAACTGAGATAAGGGGCATTCTGCAGAGGGTTAGATACAAGGTTATCACAGAGGTAAAAAGTATATTAAAGGGACACAAAACCCTATTTTTTTCTTTAATTATTTAGATAAAGCAGCAATTTTAAGCAACTTTCTAATTTACTCCTATTATACATTTTTCTTTGTTTTCTTGCAAAAGCAGGAATGTAAGATTAGGAGCCGGACCATTTTTGGTTCAGCACCTGGGTAGTGCCCGTTGATTGGTAGCTAAATGTAGTAAGGTCAGTTTCACACATAGAGTTTAAAGGGACAGTCTACACCAGAATTGTTATTGTTTTAAAATATAGATTATCCCTTTATTACCCATTTCCCAGTTTTGCATAACCAACACAGTTATATAAATACACTTTTAACCTCTGTGATTATCTTTATCTAAGCCTCTGCAGACTGCTCCTTTTTTCAGTTCTTTTGACAGACTTGCAGTCTAGCCAATCAGTGCCTGCTCCCAGATAACTTCACGTGCACAAGCACAGTGTTATCTATATGAAATACATGAACTAACACCCTCTAGTGGTGAAAAACTGTTAAAATGCAATCTGAAAGAAGTGGGCTTCAAGGTCTAAGAAATTAGCATATGAACCTCCTAGGTTAAGCTTTCAACTAAGAATACCAAGAGAACAAAGCAAAATTGGTGATAAAAGTAAATTGGAAAATTGTTTAAAATTACATGCTCCATCTGAATCATGAAAGTTTTTTTTGGCCTAGACTGTCCCTTTAAATACATCTTTGGGAGTGCAGCCAATGAGACCAAATAGTTGCACAAAACAGGGGTATTGAAGCACATCCACTTGCTAATGAACAAGACATTTCTAAATGCCACAGATATCGCCTGTGCTTTTATATTAAAATTGGTGATCTTTGCAGGCAATTTTCTCCAACATAGGTGTGTCCGGTCCACGGCGTCATCCTTACTTGTGGGATATTCTCTTCCCCAACAGGAAATGGCAAAGAGCCCAGCAAAGCTGGTCACATGATCCCTCCTAGGCTCCGCCTTCCCCAGTCATTCTCTTTGCCGTTGCACAGGCAACATCTCCACGGAGATGGCTCAGAGTTTTTTGGTGTTTAAATGTAGTTTTTATTCTTCAATCAAGAGTTTGTTATTTTAAAATAGTGCTGGTATGTACTATTTACTCTGAAACAGAAAAGAGATGAAGATTTCTGTTTGTAAGAGGAAAATGATTTTAGCAACCGTTACTAAAATCGATGGCTGTTTCCACACAGGACTGTTGAGAGGAATTAACTTCAGTTGGGGGAAACAGTGAGCAGACTTTGGCTGCTTGAGGTATGACACATTTCTAACAAGACTCGGTAATGCTGGAAGCTGTCATTTTCCCTATGGGATCCGGTAAGCCATTTTCTTAATTTTCAATATAAGAATACAAGGGCTTCACAAGGGCTTTAAAGACTGGTAGACATTTTTCTGGGCCAAAACGATTACTATATAAGCATGTTTAATGGTTTATAACTTAGGAGAGTTATTTTAATCTTGGCAAATTGTTAAAAAAAACGGACAGGCACTGTATTGGACACCTTTTTCACTGGGGGCCTTTTCTAGTCATAGGCAGAGCCTCATTTTCGCGCCACTAATGCGCAGTTGTTTTTGAGAAGCAAGGCATGCAGATGCATGTGTGAGGTGCTCAGATCCACTGAAAAAGCTTATTGAAGGCGTCATTTGGTATCGTATTCCCCTCTGGGCTTGGTTGGGTCTCAGCAAAGCAGATACCAGGGACTGTATAGGGGTTAAATGTAAAAACGGCTCCGGTTCCGTTATTTTAAGAGTTAAAGCTTTCAAATTTGGTGTGCAATACTTTTAAGGCTTTATGACACTGTGGTGAAATTTTGGTGAATTTTGAACATTTCCTTCATACTTTTGCGTATATTCAGTAAAAAAGTGTGTTCAGTTTAAAATTTAAAGAGACAGTAACGGTTTTATTTTAAAACGTTTTTTGTGCTTTGTTACCAAGTTTATGCCTATTAACATGTCTGAACTATCAGATAGACGATGTTCTGTATGTTCGGAAGCCAAGGTTCCTATCCATTTAAATATATGTGATAAATGTGACAAACAAAGTAGGGACAATGATACCACTGATAATAATGTTGCCCAAAACGATTCCTTAAGTGAGGGGAGTAAGCATGGTACTGCATCATCCCCTTCTATGTCTACACCAGTCTTGCCCACTCAGGAGGCCCCTAGTACATCTAGTGCGCCAATCCTCCTTACTATGCAACAATTAACGGCTGTAATGGATAATTCTATTAAAAACATTTTAGCCAAAATGCCCACTTATCAGCGAAAGCGCGACTGCTCTGTTTTAGATACTGAAGAGCATGAGGACGCTGATGATAATGGTTCTGACATGCCCTTACACCAGTCTGAAGGGGCTAGGGAGGTTTTGTCTGAGGGAGAAATTTCAGATTCAGGAAAAATTTCTCAACAAGCTGAACCTGATGTTATTACATTTAAATTTAAATTGGAACATCTCCGCGCTCTGCTTAAGGAGGTGTTATCTACTCTGGATGATTGTGACAATTTGGTCATTCCAGAGAAATTATGTAAAATGGACAGGTTCCTAGAGGTCCCGGTGCCCCCCGAAGCTTTTCCTATACCCAAGCGGGTGGCGGACATTGTAAATAAAGAATGGGAAAGGCCCGGCATACCTTTTGTCCCTCCCCCTATATTTAAGAAATTATTTCCTATGGTCGACCCCAGGAAGGACTTATGGCAGACAGTCCCCAAGGTCGAGGGGGCGGTTTCTACTCTAAACAAACGCACCACTATCCCTATAGAAGATAGTTGTGCTTTTAAAGATCCTATGGACAAAAAATTAGAGGGTTTGCTTAAAAAGATGTTTGTTCAGCAAGGTTACCTTCTACAACCAATTTCATGCATTGTTCCTGTCACTACAGCAGCGTGTTTCTGGTTCGAGGAACTAGAAAAGTCGCTCAATCAAGCATCCTCTTATGAGGAGGTTATGGGCAGAGTTCAAGCACTTAAGTTGGCTAACTCTTTTACCTTAGACGCCACTTTGCAATTAGCTAGATTAGCGGCGAAAAATTCAGGGTTTGCTATTGTGGCGCGCAGAGCGCTTTGGCTAAAGTCTTGGTCAGCGGATGCGTCCTCCAAGAACAAATTACTTAACATACCTTTCAAGGGGAAAACGCTGTTTGGCCCTGACTTGAAAGAGATTATTTCAGATATCACTGGGGGTAAGGGCCACGCCCTTCCTCAGGATAGGTCTTTTAAGGCTAAAAATAAACCAAATTTTCGTCCCTTTCGCAGAAACGGACCAGCCTCAAGTTCTACATCCTCTAAGCAAGAGGGTAATACTTCTCAAACCAAGCCAGCCTGGAGGCCAATGCAAGGCTGGAACAAAGGTAAGCAGGCCAAGAAACCTGCCACTGCTACCAAGACAGCATGAGATGTTGGCCCCCGATCCGGGACCGGATCTGGTGGGGGGCAGACTTTCTCTCTTCGCTCAGGCTTGGGCAAGAGATGTTCTGGATCCTTGGGCGCTAGAAATAGTCTCCCAAGGTTATCTTCTGGAATTCAAGGAGCTACCCCCAAGGGGAAGGTTCCACAGGTCTCAATTGTCTTCAGACCACATAAAAAGACAGGCATTCTTACATTGTGTAGAAGACCTGTTAAAAATGGGAGTGATTCATCCTGTTCCATTAGGAGAACAAGGGATGGGATTCTACTCGAATCTGTTCATAGTTCCCAAAAAAGAGGGAACATTCAGACCAATCTTAGATCTCAAGATCCTAAACAAATTTCTCAAGGTTCCATCGTTCAAAATGGAAACCATTCGGACAATTCTTCCTACCATCCAGGAAGGTCAATTCATGACCACGGTGGATTTAAAGGATGCGTATCTACATATTCCTATCCACAAGGAACATCATCGGTTCCTAAGGTTCGCCTTTCTGGACAAGCATTACCAGTTTGTGGCACTTCCATTCGGATTAGCCACTGCTCCAAGAATTTTCACAAAGGTACTAGGGTCCCTTCTAGCGGTGCTAAGACCAAGGGGCATTGCAGTAGTACCTTACTTGGACGACATACTGATTCAAGCGTCGTCTCTACCACAAGCAAAGGCTCATACGGACATTGTCCTGGCCTTTCTCAGATCTCACGGGTGGAAAGTGAACGTAGAAAAAAGTTCTCTATCTCCGTCAACAAGAGTTCCCTTCTTGGGAACAATAATAGACTCCTTAGAAATGAGGATTTTTCTGACAGAGGCCAGAAAATCAAAACTTCTAAGCTCTTGTCAAGTACTTCATTCTGTTCTTCTTCCTTCCATAGCGCAGTGCATGGAAGTAATAGGTTTGATGGTCGCGGCAATGGACATAGTTCCTTTTGCGCGAATTCATCTAAGACCGTTACAACTGTGCATGCTCAGTCAGTGGAATGGGGATTATACAGACTTGTCTCTGACGATACAAGTAGATCAGAGGACCAGAGATTCACTCCGTTGGTGGCTGACCCTGGACAACCTGTCACAAGGGATGAGCTTCCGCAGACCAGAGTGGGTCATTGTCACGACCGACGCCAGTCTGGTGGGCTGGGGCGCGGTCTGGGAACCCCTGAAAGCTCAGGGTCTTTGGTCTCGGGAAGAATCTCTTCTCCCGATAAATATTCTGGAACTGAGAGCGATATTCAATGCTCTCAAGGCTTGGCCTCAGCTAGCAAAGGCCAAATTCATACGGTTTCAATCAGACAACATGACGACTGTTGCGTATATCAACCATCAGGGGGGAACAAGGAGTTCCCTGGCGATGGAAGAAGTGACCAAAATAATTCAATGGGCGGAGACTCACTCCTGCCACTTGTCTGCAATCCACATCCCAGGAGTGGAAAATTGGGAAGCGGATTTTCTGAGTCGTCAGACATTTCATCCGGGGGAGTGGGAACTCCATCCGGAAATCTTTGCCCAAATAATTCAATTGTGGGGCATTCCAGACATGGATCTGATGGCGTCTCGTCAGAACTTCAAGGTTCCTTGCTACGGGTCCAGATCCAGGGATCCCAAGGCGACTCTAGTGGATGCACTAGTAGCACCTTGGAGCTTCAACCTAGCTTATGTGTTCCCACCGTTTCCTCTCATTCCCAGGCTGGTAGCCAGGATCAAACAGGAGAGGGTATCGGTGATCTTGATAGCTCCTGCGTGGCCACGCAGGACTTGGTATGCAGATCTGGTGAATATGTCATCGGCTCCACCATGGAAGCTACCTTTGAGACAGGACCTTCTTGTTCAAGGTCCGTTCGAACATCCGAATCTGGCCTCACTCCAACTGACTGCTTGGAGATTGAACGCTTGATTTTATCAAAGCGAGGGTTCTCAGATTCTGTCATTGATTCTCTTGTTCAGGCTAGAAAGCCTGTAACTAGAAAAATCTACCATAAAATATGGAAAAAATATATCTGTTGGTGTGAATCTAAAGGATTCCCATGGAACAAGATAAAAATTCCTAAGATTCTATCCTTTCTTCAAGAAGGTTTGGAGAAAGGATTATCTGCAAGTTCTTTGAAGGGACAGATTTCTGCTTTATCTGTTTTACTTCACAAAAAGCTGGCGGCTGTGCCAGATGTTCAAGCTTTTGTTCAGGCTCTGGTTAGAATCAAGCCTGTTTACAAACCTTTGACTCCTCCTTGGAGTCTCAATTTAGTTCTTTCAGTTCTTCAGGGGGTTCCGTTTGAACCCCTACATTCCGTTGATATCAAGTTATTATCTTGGAAAGTTTTGTTTTTGGTTGCAATTTCTTCTGCTAGAAGAGTTTCAGAGTTATCTGCTCTGCAGTGTTCTCCTCCTTATCTGGTGTTCCATGCAGATAAGGTGGTTTTGCGTACTAAACCTGGTTTTCTTCCGAAAGTTGTTTCTAACAAAAATATTAACCAGGAGATAGTCGTGCCTTCTTTGTGTCCGAATCCAGTTTCAAAGAAGGAAGGTTTGTTGCACAATTTGGATGTAGTTCGTGCTCTAAAATTCTATTTAGAGGCTACAAAGGATTTCAGACAAACATCTTCCTTGTTTGTTGTTTATTCTGGTAAAAGGAGAGGTCAAAAAGCAACTTCTACCTCTCTCTCTTTTTGGCTTAAAAGCATCATCCGATTGGCTTATGAGACTGCCGGACGGCAGCCTCCTGAAAGAATCACAGCTCATTCCACTAGGGCTGTGGCTTCCACATGGGCCTTCAAGAACGAGGCTTCTGTTGATCAGATATGTAAGGCAGCGACTTGGTCTTCACTGCACACTTTTACCAAATTTTACAAATTTGATACTTTTGCTTCTTCTGAGGCTATTTTTGGGAGAAAGGTTTTGCAAGCCGTGGTGCCTTCCATCTAGGTGACCTGATTTGCACCCTCCCATCATCAGTGTCCTAAAGCTTTGGTATTGGTTCCCACAAGTAAGGATGACGCCGTGGACCGGACACACCTATGTTGGAGAAAACAGAATTTGTTTACCTGATAAATTGCTTTCTCCAACGGTGTGTCCGGTCCACGGCCCGCCCTGGTTTTTTAATCAGGTCTGATGATTTATTTTCTCTAGCTACAGTCACCACGGTATCATATGATTTCTCCTATGCAAATATTCCTCCTTTACGTCGGTCGAATGACTGGGGAAGGCGGAGCCTAGGAGGGATCATGTGACCAGCTTTGCTGGGCTCTTTGCCATTTCCTGTTGGGGAAGAGATTATCCCACAAGTAAGGATGACGCCGTGGACCGGACACACCGTTGGAGAAAGCAATTTATCAGGTAAACATAAATTCTGTTTTTGTAGCATTTTTATGTAAGTTGTGCTAATGCAAAATCTATCTATCCATCTATTCTATCTCAACAAGACTACCAAAATTAATTTCTTATTCCATCTTATCTCCATTTCATAGTACACAATGTACAAGACCAACGTTTCGGCCCCAACACGGGCCTTTATCAAGGTGCACAATAGTTTAAATACCCTGAGCTTCATAATTTCCCGCTAGGCTCCCCCCGCTGATGTCACATACCTATCTCATTCCATACTCAGCCTCATATCGCCACCTAGTGGACATTTCTATATACTGCATTCTTTGCTTCTATATTTTCTTAAAGGGACACTGAACCCAAATTTTTTCTTTTGTGATTCAGATAGAGCATGCAATTTTAAGCAACTTTCTAATTTACTCCCATTATCAATTTTTCTTCGTTTTCTTGCTATCTTTATTTGAAAAAGAAGGCATCTAAGCTTTTTGTTTGGTTCAGCACTCTTGACAACACTTTTTTATTGGTGGATGAATTTATCCACCAATTAGCAAGGACAACCCAGGTTGTTCACCAAAAATGGGCCGGCATTTAAACTTACATTTCAAATAAAGATACCAAGAGAATAAAGAAAATGTGATAATAGGAGTAAATTAGAAAGTTGCTTAAAATGTCAAGAAAGAAAAAATTTGGGTTCAGTGTCCCTTTAAATAAACAGTCTAGTCCAAAACAAATTTTCCTTATTCAGATAGGGCATGTCATTTTAAACAATTTTCAAATTTACATCTATCACCAATTTTGCTTTGTTCTCTTGGTATTCTTAGTTGAAAGCTAATTCTAGGAGGTTTATATGCTAATTTCTAAGGCCTCGAAGGCCACCTCTCATCTCAGGGCATTTTGACATTTTTTCACCATTACAGGGTGTTATTTCATGTTTTTCATATAGATAACACTGTGCTCACGCATGTGGAGTTCCTAGGAGCCAGCACTGATTGGTTAAAATGCAAGTCTGTAAAAAGCACTGAGATAAGGAGGCAGTCTGCAGAGGCTTAGATACAAGTTAATCACAGAGGTAAAAAGTGTATTAATATAACTGTGTTGGTTATGAAAAACTAGGGAATGGGTAATAAAGGGATTTTCTATCTTTTAAAACAATAAATATTTTGGTGTAGACTGTCCCTTTTAATGGGCTTGCTGAAAAAAGAAAAGATACTGTCATCAATGCTGAAGAAACTCAGATGTCATCATTCAAATAGTTTTTACTCTAAAGGGAAGCTAGCTGGATAGTCCAACCTAAAGGGCTGAACACATTTTTATCCTTAGCATGTTTTTTGTAAAATGTACTCTATGATTTGAATGATGATAGGTGTACACTGGTGCTCTACTAGCATAAACGGCACTTTATAGGTGTACACTGGTGCTCTACTAGCATAAAGGCACTTTATAGGTGTACACTGGTGCTCTACTAGCATAAAGGCACTTAATAGGTGTACACTGGTGCTCTACTAGCATAAAGGCACTTTATAGGTGTACACTGGTGCTCTACTAGCATAAAGGCACTTTATAGGTGTACACTGGTGCTCTACTAGCATAAAGGCACTTTATAGGTGTACACTGGTGCTCTACTAGCATAAAGGGCACTTTATAGGTGTAAACTGGTGCTCTACTAGCATAAAGGCACTTTATAGGTGTACACTGGTGCTCTACTAGCATAAACGGCACTTTATAGGTGTACACTGGTGCTCTACTAGCATAAACTGCACTTTATAGGTGTACACTGGTGCTCTACTAGCATAAAGGCACTTTATAGGTGTACACTGGTGCTCTACTAGCATAAAGGCACTTTATAGGTGTACACTGGTGCTCTACTAGCATAAAGGGCACTTTATACGTGTACACTGGTGAACGGCACTTTATAGGTGTACACTGGTGCTCTACTAGCATAAAGGCACTTTATAGGTGTACACTGGTGTTCTACTAGCATAAAGGCACTTTATAGGTGTACACTGGTGCTCTACTAGCATAAAGGCACTTTATAGGTGTACACTGGTGCTCTACTAGCATAAAGGCACTTTATAGGCGTACACTGGTGCTCTACTAGCATAAAGGCACTTTATAGGTGTACACTGGTGCTCTACTAGCATAAACGGCACTTTATAGGTGTACACTGGTGCTCTACTAGCATAAACGGCACTTTATAGGTGTACACTGGTGCTCTACTAGCATAAACGGCACTTTATAGGTGTACACTGGTGCTCTACTAGCATAAAGGGCACTTTATAGGTGTACACTGGTGCTCTACTAGCATAAAGGCACTTTATAGGTGTACACTGGTGCTCTACTAGCATAAACGGCACTTTATAGGTGTACACTGGTGCGCTACTAGCATGAAGGCACTTTATAGGTGTACACTGGTGCGCTACTAGCATAAAGGCACTTTATAGGTGTACACTGGTGCTCTACTAGCATAAAGGCACTTTATAGGTGTACACTGGTGCTCTACTAGCATAAAGGCACTTTATAGGTGTACACTGGTGCTCTACTAGCATAAAGGCACTTTATAGGTGTACACTGGTGCTGTACTAGCATAAAGGCACTTTATAGGTGTACACTGGTGCCCCACAAACATAAAGGCACTTTATAGGTGTACACTGGTGCTCTACTAGAATAAAGGGCACTTTATAGGTGTACACTGGTGCTCTACTAGCATAAAGGCACTTTATAGGTGTACACTGGTGCCCCACAAGCATAAAGGGACATTATACTCAATGTGTATTTGCCCTCAAAAGGTTTAGGGATAGAGAAACAACTTTCCAGTGTCCATTGCTATTCATTTCCCCCATTTTTTTTATTAATTTAATTCAGGAAATTGTACGTTTTTTTTACTTCCCCCTGGAGAGGCTGAAGGTTTTTATAGGTGTACACTGGTGCCCCACTAGCATAAAGGCACTTTATATGTGTACACTGGTGCCCCACTAGCATAAAGGCACTTTATAGGTGTACACTGGTGTTCCACTAGCATAAAGGCACTTTATAGGTGTACACTGGTGCTCTACTAGCATAAAGGGCACTTTATAGTTGTACACTGGTGCTCCACTAGCATAAAGGGCACTTTATAGGTGTACACTGGTGCTCTACTAGCAAAAGGGCACTTTATAGGTGTACACTGGTGCGCTACTAGCATAAAGGCACTTTATAGGTGTACACTGGTGCTCTACTAGCACAAAGACACTTTATAGGTGTACACTGGTGCTCCACTAGCATAAAGGCACTTTATAGGTGTACACTGGTGCTCTACTAGCACAAAGACACTTTATAGGTGTACACTGGTGCTCTACTAGCAAAAAAGGCACTTTACAGGTGTACACTGGTGCTCTACTAGCAAAAAGGGCACTTTACAGGTGTACACTGGTGCTCTACTAGCACAAAGACACTTTATAGGTGTACACTGGTGCTCCACTAGCATAAAGGCACTTTATAGGTGTACACTGGTGCTCTACTAGCACAAAGACACTTTATAGGTGTACACTGGTGCTCTACTAGCAAAAAAGGCACTTTACAGGTGTACACTGGTGCTCTACTAGCATAAAGGCACTTTACAGGTGTACACTGGTGCTCCACTAGCATAAAGGGCACTTTATAGGTGTACACTGGTGCGCTACTAGCATAAAGACACTTTATAGGTGTACACTGGTGCTCTACTAGCATAAAGACACTTTATAGGTGTACACTGGTGCCCCACTAGCATAAAGGCACTTTATAGGTGTACACTGGTGCTCTACTAGCATAAAGGCACTTTATAGGTGTACACTGGTGCCCCACTAGCATAAAGGGCACTTTATAGGTGTACACTGGTGCTCTACTAGCATAAAGACACTTTATAGGTGTACACTGGTGCTCTACTAGCATAAAGACACTTTATAGGTGTACACTGGTGCTCTACTAGCATAAAGACACTTTTATAAGTGTACACTGGTGCTCCACTAGCATAAAGGACACTTTATAGGTGTACACTGGTGCTCCACTAGCATAAAGGGCACTTTATAGGTGTACACTGGTGCTCTACTAGCATAAAGGCATTTTATAGGTGTACACTGGTGCTCTACTAGCATAAAGACACTTTATAGGTGTACACTGGTGCTCTACTAGCATAAAGACACTTTATAGGTGTACACTGGTGCTCTACTAGCATAAAGACATTTTATAGGTGTACACTGGTGCTCTACTAGCATAAAGACACTTTATAGGTGTACACTGGTGCTCCACTAGCATAAAGGGCACTTTATAGGTGTACACTGGTGCTCCAATAGGTGTACACTGGTGCTCCACTAGCATAAAGGGCACTTTATAGGTGTACACTGGTGCTCTACTAGCATAAAGGCATTTTATAGGTGTACACTGGTGCTCTACTAGCATAAAGACACTTTATAGGTGTACACTGGTGCCCCACAAGCATAAAGGGACATTAAACTCAACGTGTATTTGCCCTCAAAAGGTTTAGGGATAGAGAAACAACTTTCCAGTGTCCATTTGCTATTAATTTTCCCCATTTTTTTAATTAATTTAATTCAGGAAATTGTAGGGTTTTTACTTCCCTCTGGAGAGGCTGAAGGTTTTTATAGGTGTACACTGGTGCCCCACTAGCATAAAGGCACTTTATAGGTGTACACTGGTGCCCCACTAGCATAAAGGCACTTTATAGGTGTACACTGGTGCCCCACTAGCATAACGGCACTTTTTAGGTGTACACCGGTGCCCCACTAGCATAAAGGCACTTTATAGGTGTACACCGGTGCCCCACTAGCATAAAGGCACTTTATAGGTGTACACCGGTGCTCTACTAGCATAAAGGGCACTTTATAGTTGTACACTGGTGCTCCACTAGCATAAAGGGCACTTTATAGGTGTACACTGGTGCTCTACTAGCATAAAGGCACTTTATAGGTGTACACTGGCGCTCTACTAGCAAAAGGGCACTTTATGCTAGTAGAGCACCAGTGTACACCTATAAAGACACTTTATAGGTGTACACTGGTGCTCTACTAGCAAAAAGGGCACTTTACAGGTGTACACTGGTGCTCTACTAGCACAAAGACACTTTATAGGTGTACACTGGTGCTCCACTAGCATAAAGGCACTTTATAGGTGTACACTGGTGCTCTACTACCATAAAGGCACTTTATAGGTGTACACTGTTGCTCCACTAGCATAAAGGGCACTTTATAGGTGTACACTGGTGCTCTACTAGCATAAAGACACTTTATAGGTGTACACTAGTGCTCTACTAGCATAAAGACACTTTATATGTGTACACTGGTGCTCTACTAGCATAAAGGCACTTTATAGGTGTACACTGTTGCTCCACTAGCATAAAGGCACTTTATAGGTGTACACTGGTGCGCTACTAGCATAAAGACACTTTATAGGTGTACACTGGTGCTCCACTAACATAAAGGACACTTTATAGGTGTACACTGGTGCTCCACTAACATAAAGGACACTTTATAGGTGTACACTGGTGCTCCACTAGCATAAAGGGCACTTCATAGGTGTACACTGGTGCTCTACTAGCATAAAGGCACTTTATAGGTGTACACTGGTGCTCTACTAGCATAAAGGCACTTTATAGGTGTACACTGGTGCTCTACTAGCATAAAGGCACTTTATAGGTGTACACTGGTGCTCTACTAGCATAAACGGCACTTTATAGGTGTACACTGGTGCTCTACAAGCATAAAGACACTTTATAGGTGTACACTGGTGCTCTACTAGCATAAAGGGCACTTTATAGGTGTACACTGGTGCTCTACTAGCATAAAGGCACTTTATAGGTGTACACTGGTGCTCTACTAGCATAAAGGCACTTTATAGGTGTACACTGGTGCCCCACAAGCATAAAGGTACATTAAACTCAACGTGTATTTGCCCTCAAAAGGTTTAGGGATAGAGAAACAACTTTCCAGTGTCCATTTGCTATTAATTTTCCCCATTTTTTTATTAATTTAATTCAGGAAATTGTAGGGTTTTTACTTCCCTCTGGAGAGGCTGAAGGTTTTTATAGGTGTACACTGGTGCCCCACTAGCATAAAGGCACTTTATAGGTGTACACTGGTGCCCCACTAGCATAAAGGTACTTTATAGGTGTACACTGGTGCCCCACTAGCATAAAGGTACTTTATAGGTGTACACTGGTGCTCTACTAGCATAATGGCACTTTATAGGTGTACACTGGTGCTCTACTAGCATAAAGGCACTTTATAGGTGTACACTGGTGCTCTACTAGCATAAAGGCACTTTATAGGTGTACACTGGTGCTCTACTAGCATAAAGGCACTTTATAGGTGTACACTGGTGCTCTACTAGCATAAAGGCACTTTATAGGTGTACACTGGTGCTCTACTAGCATAAAGGCACTTTATAGGTGTACACTGGTGCTCTACTAGCATAAAGGCACTTTATAGGTGTACACTGGTGCTCTACTAGCATAAAGGCACTTTATACGTGTACACTGGTGCTCTACTAGCATAAAGGCACTTTATAGGTGTACACTGGTGCTCTACTAGCATAAAGGCACTTTATATGTGTACACTGGTGCTCTACTAGCATAAAGACACTTTATAGGTGTACACTGGTGCTCTACTAGCATAAACGGCACTTTATAGGTGGACACTGGTGCTCTACTAGCATAAAGGTACTTTATAGGTGTACACTGGTGCCCCACAAGCATAAAAGCACTTTATAGTTGTACACTGGTGCTCTACTAGCATAAAAGCACTTTATAGTTGTACACTGGTGCCCCACTAGCATAAAGGCACTTTATAGGTGTACACTGGTGCCCCACTAGCATAAACGGCACTTTATAGGTGTACACTGGTGCCCCACTAGCATAAACGGCACTTTATAGGTGTACACTGGTGCCCCACTAGCATAAAGGCACTTTATAGGTGTACACTGGTGCTCTACTAGCATAAACGGCACTTTATAGGTGTACACTGGTGCTCTACTAGCATAAACGGCACTTTATAGGTGTACACTGGTGCTCTACTAGCATAAAGGCACCTTATAGGTGTACACTGGTGCTCTACTAGCATAAAGGCACCTTATAGGTGTACACTGGTGCTCTACTAGCATAAAGGGCACCTTATAGTTGTACACTGGTGCTCTACTAGCATAAATGCACTTTATAGGTGTACACTGGTGCCCCACTAGCATAAAGGCACTTTATAGATGTACACTGGTGCCCCACTAGCATAAAGGCACTTTATAGGTGTACACTGGTGCTCTACTAGCATAAAGGCACTTTATAGGTGTACACTGGTGCCCCACTAGCATAAAGGCACTTTATAGGTGTACACTGGTGCTCTACTAGCATAAAGGCACTTTATAGGTGTACACTGGTGCTCTACTAGCATAAAGGCACTTTATAGGTGTACACTGGTGCCCCACTAGCATAAAGGCACTTTATAGGTGTACACTGGTGCCCCACTAGCATAAAGGCACTTTATAGGTGTACACTGGTGCGCTACTAGCATAAAGGCACTTTATAGATGTACACTGGTGCCCCACTAGCATAAAGGCACATTATAGGTGTACACTGGTGCTCCACTAGCATAAAGGCACTTTATAGGTGTACACTGGTGCTCTACTAGCATAAAGGCACCTTATAGGTGTACACTGGTGCTCTACTAGCATAAAGGCACCTTATAGGTGTACACTGGTGCTCTACTAGCATAAAGGCACTTTATAGGTGTACACTGGTGCTCTACTAGCATAAAGGCACTTTATAGGTGTACACTGGTGCTCTACTAGCATAAAGGCACTTTATAGTTGTACACTGGTGCTCCACTAGCATAAAGGCACTTTATAGGTGTACACTGGTGCTCTACTAGCATAAAGGCACTTTATAGGTGTACACTGGTGCTCTACTAGCATAACGGCACTTTATAGGTGTACACTGGTGCCCCACTAGCATAAAGGCACTTTATAGATGTACACTGGTGCTCTACTAGCATAAAGGCACCTTATAGGTGTACACTGGTGTTCTACTAGCATAAAGGCACTTTATTGATGTACACTGGTGCTCTACTAGCATAAAGGGCACCTTATAGTTGTACACTGGTGTTCTACTAGCATAAATGCACTTTATAGGTGTACACTGGTGCTCCACAAGCATAAAGGCACTTTATAGGTGTACACTGGTGCTCTACTAGCATAAAGGCACCTTATATGTGTACACTGGTGCTCTACTAGCATAAACGGCACTTTATAGGTGTACACTGGTGCGCTACTAGCATAAAGGCACCTTATAGGTGTACACTGGTGCTCTACTAGCATAAAGGCACTTTATAGGTGTACACTGGTGCTCTACTAGCATAAAGGCACTTTATAGGTGTACACTGGTGCTCTACTAGCATAAAGGCACTTTATAGGTGTACACTGGTGCTCTACTAGCATAAACGGCACTTTATAGGTGTACACTGGTGCTCTACTAGCATAAACGGCACTTTATAGGTGTACACTGGTGCTCTACTAGCATAAAGGCACTTTATAGGTGTACACTGGTGCTCTACTAGCATAAAGGGCACTTTATAGGTGTACACTGGTGCTCTACTAGCATAAAGACACCTTATAGGTGTACACTGGTGCTCTACTAGCATAAAGGCACTTTATAGATGTACACTGGTGCCCCACAAGCATAAAAGCACTTTATAGGTGTACACTGGTGCCCCACAAGCATAAAGGGACATTAAACTCAACGTGTATTTGACCTCAAAAGGTTTAGGGATAGAGAAACAACCAGTGTCCATTTGCTATTCATTTCCCTATTTTTTTATTAATTTAATTCAGGAAATTGTAGGGATTTTACTTCCCCCTGGAGAGGCTGAAGTGTATTTCATGGATTTTAGATCACTCCTACACCGTGACCTATATGTCCCTAATTGGCCACAGCAGAGGTGATGAGAAATGCAGTCTTTTTTTTTTTTTAGTGAATGTCCCCTGACTGCTGAAAAAAATACTGTTTTAAATTAAATCCATTTTAAGACATGTGTGATTTTAAAGGGACAGTCTACCTAAAAAATGTTATTTTTTAAAAAGATGGATAATCCGTTTATTACCCAGTTTTGCTTTACCAACACCAATTATATTAATATACTTTTTACCTCCTATGATTACCTTGTATCTAAGCCTCTACAGACTGCCTCCTGATCACTTGGCTATTTGTTTATTATCTATTGACTTGCATTTTAGCCAATTAGTGCTGTGTCAGACAACTGCACGGGATTTAGCACACATGAACTACCACTGTCTGGCTGTGAATAGCTGATAAAATGCACTGAGATAAGAGGCGGCCTGCAGGGGCTAAGAAACTAGCAGAGATTTAGAGGTTTAAAGGTTATAAAGCATATTAATATAACAATGTTGGTTGTGCAAAGGCGTTATCTATCTTTTTAAAGAATAAAAAAAATCAAGTAGACTGTCTCTTTAATTTGTGAAGCGTAATTTAAAAAAAAAATGTCCTTTACAAAATAATTTGACATTTCCAGGACCAGAAAACCGTTCAATTTTCCAAGATCATCTAAGAGTATGAAAATCACTCTGACGACATCAAAAGTAACATGATGAGTACACAAGAAAATACATTGTCTACAAGTTGTTTAAAAACACTCACTCTGTTGTTCACTCTCATCGTTTATTTGATGATGAATCTAACCGAATTTACTGTTTCTATAAATCATTGTCTGCCTTCTGGGGCCTGTGACACCTCTACAGAAAGTGTCTTCAGATGTAGAACAAATCATTCACACCATATTCAATGTATTCACCTGTCCAGGTATTGAGGGTTAATGTCCGGGGAATTTCCCTCAGAACAAGACAGCATCTCATATGTAGCTTAACTAGAGGGTGGTAATCTGCTAGAATGTAACGGATCCTTGATGAATAATTGCTGTATTGCGAGGGATATATCTCAGCTGTGTGTTTGTCCTTTACTGGAAGACTAAGAAAAAGTAAAAATAAGCATTAAGGCAACAGTAGCTCAATGGCTGAAACAGATTGTCAGCCATATGAGTTGATTCCCACTCCACCTGTGGAGGCTTTGAAAGAGTAGTGAGTTTTTTGTTTTTTTGCACTAGTTTTATTTTTTGTTTAGAGTTTTGTAAGTTATAATTATAGTTTAAAGGGACAGTCAACACTGAAAATAATTTTACCTAAAGAATTTCATTGCCCCCATACGAAATGAAGCGTATCACTGCTTCACAATTCAGACTCCATCTTCTGTGACTTATCCTGCAATTGAAAGTGTATTGTGACCGTTTAAAATGGCCGTGAATCTCCTCCCCATCATTTCTTCTCCAATCCTAGTATTTGATCACAGCCAATCAAATCCGTCTCCATGGTAAAATTGACGTGAACGCGTCCGCTGATGCGCTTTTTCTCACAGGTGTGCTTCCTAAAACTTCCCCCTGCACTTCCTCTTTCAAACAGTGAGTATAGCGATACTGTGCATTCGCATTCGACACTCAATAGCAAGTGACGTCACGCTCAATATAGTGCACGGACTTAGGACGGAAAAAAAAATAAAAAAATATTTGAATGAAGGAAGAGATGGGGAGGAGTTTGGAGGCCATTTGTATTTGAAAAAAGACGAATAACAGTGAAATGTTTCAACGGTAACACATAAGGATGGGTAAGCATAGCAGGCTGCATTGAGATTTAAATTATATTATATATTATTAGTTTGTAATTGATTCAATGATTATTAGTGTTGACTGTCCCTTTAAGAACGTGTTTTTTTTCATGACTATATTGGCTAAATATGAATGAAGGAAATGGTTTTCTTTCCTATGACATGGAGAGCCCACAATGTCATTCCAATTACTAGTGGGATATTCAACTCCTGGCCAGCAGGAGAAGGCAAAGAGCTGGTTTTTAATGGGGAGGAAAATTTTAGCAAAAATAAATTACCCTTGTTTTGATTATTTCGATCTGCAGCAATCTAGATGATGATCTTTTTATGAGCAAACAGAATGGGAATCATGTTGGTTAGATGTTTGTAAGAAATGAGGAAGTGATGCGGAGGAATTGGTGACCTATAACTGGGTATCATGTGCTCTGTGTCTCTCTCTCCTTTTCTCTTACAGTGGTGGTCCGTCTAAATGATATTCGTGATGTGAATGTTGAGGAGGAGAAGGTGCGATATTTTGGGAAGGGCTACCTAATTGTCTTGCGGTTTGTAACCGGAATCTCTCATCCCCTGACTCAGAGTGCTGTAATGAGCAACAGAAGGTAATGGGGTAGCATTATTTTACAATGTTGTGTGATAGCTGTAACCATAGACGTGCCTGCTAGTGTTTCACTGTCTCAAATGTCTTCTTTCCAAGTGATGTTGAAGCTATTGCCAGACTACTGACCAGCTTCTTGGAACTGGATGAAGCCGCGATCCATAACCTGGCCCAGCAGGAGAGCAGTGACACTGAAGAGAGTGAGACCAAAGATGAAGAGAGCGAGACCAAAGATGAGGATTGAGGTTTGAACATAAGAGGAGACATTTGAGGTTTGGTCCACAGCATCCTACAGAAGACAACATTCCAATACGATTATCCACTCAGTAATTTCATATCATTGGTTCAATATAATTGCAGCCCATTCATTACAAGCGTATCCCAGTAACAACAAACTCATATACTGACCCATTTTGGAGACTAAAGAATATGGCTGATTTAGAGGCCACTCAACATGTTTTGTTGACATCACATGTGATGTCACTGAAAAAAATGAGCAATGATGTTTCTAGCAGTAGGGACTGTATGTCAGATTCTAAGATTAAGTTATAGGATCATGTATAGAGTGATCTAACATTTATCTAGGTCACATGATTAGTCACATGATCCTTTGGAATTTTTAAGGAAGAAGTGAAAATGCAAACGTATCCTTACACATCCTCTCGTGACATTCTGCCACTGTTTAATCATCTAAGAAGCTGATGCCAAACGCTGACATCACTTATTGCAATGTATTCTAGTGACATCTAGTGACATCTTGATACCAGGGTTCAATGAGAACAATATTTTCCAATCTCTCTGCAGCATGAGAGGAGCTTTACCTGTACACGGTAGCTTTCATTATTCAGATAGAGCATAACATTTTAAGCAACTTTCCAATTTATTTAAATGATCAATTTTGTTTCAGTCTCTTGGTATTTTATTGAAGGAGCAGCAATGTGCTACTGGGAGCTAGATGAACCAATCGTTAAGGCAGTGACCGAGGAATATGTAAGCAGCCACCAATCGGCAGCTAGCTTTCAGGTCCTGAGCCTACCTAGGCATGCTTTTCAACAAAGGATAACAAAAGAATGAAGCAGATCAAATAATATAAATAAATTAGAAAGTTGTTTAAAATTGTATGTTCTATCCAAATCATGAAAGAACATTTTTGGGTTTGACCTCTCACCCCAGTGTCTGCAGACTGACTTTTTTAGATTCTACCTGCCATATTTAATCACAACATGAAAGTGCCTTTTAAGTTATTTGCCTGGCTTGTTTAGCAAGACAAATAGTGTTCTAATATTTTTTTTTTGTTTAATCAGGAGCCATAAATACGCTGTCTAACTTTCTGACAAATGGCTTCTCTCCACAATATGTGGGCAATATGGTTACGTTCAAAAGGCTTTATATGTTATATAGTAATTAGGTACGAATACGAAAGCCATAGTGTTCAAAGTATAAGTAAGGTACAGTTATAATGCAGGCAAAATAGCTTGCAATGTAATATATTGGGAGATTTAGCTTTCTTAAGGTACTGCATTCCAATGCCATGCAGTGTATTTGGCTATTGATCGATTAATAAGCCTCCTAGCAGCAATTATATTAATTTTATTTTTTTAAGAAGAAAAAACAGTTCACCAATTTATATTGAAGTATCCATTAATTTTTAAAATATGTATTCTTAATTCCATAAATAAAAGTATTAGTAGTTAAAAAGGTTAACAGATTTCACAAAGAATAGAACTCAACACAACAATATATAAAAACCACAAAACAGGGCTATTTATATCTGAAAAACAAATATTGCTTTCAGTATTTGGCACTGAAAAATATTCTCAACAGAATTGTGATGTTTGTATATAGTGACACATGGTAAATGCAGCTCTCTGTAAACCAGGGGCCACATCTGGTCATCAGGGGCCACTACCTGGCTGGGTTACATTTGTGCTTGGAAAGGTTATGAATATCTGGTATATTTGTAGCCTTCGAGGAACAGGTTTGATAACACCTGCAATACAGCATGTGCTGTAATTATTGAGGACGAATCTTGAACAAACAAGTGTACGAATTTAATTTTTTTTATATATATTTATAACTTGCTTTCTTAACAAGGCTTCACTTCATTACTTGAAACGATACACAATGTGTATAGTTGCTGATGTTTTGTTTTTATACAGTGAATAAAATATTGAAATGCTAAATGTTGTATTTGTTTATTGTTTGCTATCTCCAGGTTCTATCAAGACAGTATCAGTATTGGCATTGAGTAAATCAAACCTGCCTTTCCTGTTATAAAAACATTTACTGCTCTACTTCCCACAGCTATCCCAGGGAGCTTTATAGATCAAAGATTACATTTCAGCGCTTCCAAATCAGACATGTTTTGCTTTGAATTCAACCTATCACTGGGCCATTGTCCGATCAGATGACACATGTGGTGTTCTGTTCAAATCATATCCATACTCTCAAGATCACATTGCTTTACTGCTCCAAATCAGACACAAATAGAAACATAGAATTTGAGGTTAGATAACAACCAAAAGGCCCATCAAGTCTACACATATAACATGTTACTTTTTACTTAGGATAGTCTTATGCATGTCCCATCAAGTCTACACATATTACATGTTACTGTTTACGTAGGATAGGCTTATGTATGTCCCATCAAGTCTACACATATTACACGTTACTGTTTACTTAGGATAGGCTTATGTATGTCCCATCAAGTCTACACATATTACATGTTACTGTTTACTTAGGATAGCCTTATGTATGTCCCATCAAGTCTACACATATTACATGTTACTGTTTACGTAGGATAGGCTTATGTATGTCCCATCAAGTCTACACATATTACATGTTACTGTTTACTTAGGATAGGCTTATGTATGTCCCATCAAGTCTACACATATTACATGTTACTGTTTACTTAGGATAGCCTTATGTATGTCCCATCAAGTCTACACATATTACATGTTACTGTTTACTTAGGATAGCCTTATGTATGTCCCATCAAGTCTACACATATTACATGTTACTGTTTGCTTAGGATAGCCTTATGCATGTCCCATCAAGTCTACACATATTACATGTTACTGTTTACTTAGGATAGCCTTATGCATGTCCCATCAAGTCTACACATATTACATGTTACTGTTTCCTTAGGATAGCCTTATGCATGTCCCATCAAGTCTACACATATTACATGTTACTGTTTTCTTAGGATAGCCTTATGCATGTCCCATCAAGTCTACACATATTACATGTTACTGTTTCCTTAGGATAGCCTTATGTATTTCCCATCAAGTCTACACATATTACATGTTACTGTTTCCTTAGGATAACCTTATGCATGTCCCATCACATCTACACATATTACATGTTACTGTTTCCTTAGGATAGCCTTATGTATTTCCCATCAAGTCTACACATATTACATGTTACTGTTTCCTTAGGATAACCTTATGCATGTCCCATCAAGTCTACACATATTACATGTTACTGTTTCCTTAGGATAGCCTTATGTATTTCCCATCAAGTCTACACATATTACATGTTACTGTTTCCTTAGGATAGCCTTATGTATGTCCCATCAAGTCTACACATATTACATGTTACTGTTTACTTAGGATAGCCTTATGCATGTCCCATCAAGTCTACACATATTACATGTTACTGTTTCCTTAGGATAGCCTTATGCATGTCCCATCAAGTCTACACATATTACATGTTACTGTTTTCTTAGGATAGCCTTATGCATGTCCCATCAAGTCTACACATATTACATGTTACTGTTTCCTTAGGATAGCCTTATGTATTTCCCATCAAGTCTACACATATTACATGTTACTGTTTCCTTAGGATAACCTTATGCATGTCCCATCAAGTCTACACATATTACATGTTACTGTTTCCTTAGGATAGCCTTATGTATTTCCCATCAAGTCTACACATATTACATGTTACTGTTTCCTTAGGATAGCCTTATGTATGTCCCATCAAGTCTACACATATTACATGTTACTGTTTACTTAGGATAGCCTTATGCATGTCCCATCAAGTCTACACATATTACATGTTACTGTTTTCTTAGGATAGCCTTATGCATGTCCCATCAAGTCTACACATATTACATGTTACTGTTTCCTTAGGATAGCCTTATGTATTTCCCATCAAGTCTACACATATTACATGTTACTGTTTCCTTAGGATAACCTTATGCATGTCCCATCAAGACTACACATATTACATGTTACTGTTTCCTTAGGATAGCCTTATGCATGTCCCATCAAGTCTACACATATTCTATGTTACTTATTACTTAGGATAGCCTTATGCATGTCCCATCAAGTCTATACATATTCTATGTTACTTATTACTTAGGATAGCCTTATGCATGTGCCATCAAGTCTACACATATTACATGTTACTGTTTCCTTAGGATAGCCTTATGTATTTCCCATCAAGTCTACACATATTACATGTTACTGTTTCCTTAGGATAACCTTATGCATGTCCCATCAAGTCTACACATATTACATGTTACTGTTTTCTTAGGATAGCCTTATGCATGTCCCATCAAGTCTACACATATTACATGTTACTGTTTCCTTAGGATAGCCTTATGTATTTCCCATCAAGTCTACACATATTACATGTTACTGTTTCCTTAGGATAACCTTATGCATGTCCCATCAAGACTACACATATTACATGTTACTGTTTCCTTAGGATAGCCTTATGCATGTCCCATCAAGTCTACACATATTCTATGTTACTTATTACTTAGGATAGCCTTATGCATGTCCCATCAAGTCTATACATATTCTATGTTACTTATTACTTAGGATAGCCTTATGCATGTGCCATCAAGTCTACACATATTACATGTTACTGTTTCCTTAGGATAGCCTTATGTATTTCCCATCAAGTCTACACATATTACATGTTACTGTTTCCTTAGGATAACCTTATGCATGTCCCATCAAGTCTACACATATTACATGTTACTGTTTCCTTAGGATAGCCTTATGCATGTCCCATCAAGTCTACACATATTCTATGTTACTTATTACTTAGGATAGCCTTATGCATGTCCCATCAAGTCTATACATATTCTATGTTACTTATTACTTAGGATAGCCTTATGCATGTGCCATCAAGTCTACACATATTACATGTTACTGTTTACTTAGGATAACCTTATGCATGTCCCATCAAGTCTACCCATATTACATGTTACTGTTTCCTTAGGATAACCTTTTACATGTCCCATCAAGTCTATACATATTACTGTTTCCTTAGGATAGCCTTATGTATGTCCCATCAAGGCTACACATATTACATGTTACTGTTTATTTAGGATAGCCTTATGCATATCCCATCAAGTCTACACATATTACATGTTACTGTTTATTTAGGATAGCCTTATGCATATCCCATCAAGTCTACACATATTACATGTTACTGTTTACTTAGGATAGCCTTATGTATGTCCCATCAAGTCTACACATATTACATATTACTGTTTACTTAGGATAGCCTTATGTATGTCCCATCAAGTCTACACATATGACATATTACTGTTTACTTAGGATAGCCTTATGTATGTCCCATCAAGTCTACACATATTACATGTTACTGTTTACTTAGGATAGCCTTATGTATGTCCCATCAGGTCTACACATATTACATATTACTGTTTACTTAGGATAATCTTATGCATGTCCCATCAAGTCTACACATATTACATGTTACTGTTTACTTAGGATAGCCTTATGCATGTCCCATCAAGTCTATACATATTACATGTTACTGTTTTCTTAGGATAGCCTTATGCATGTCCCATCAAGTCTACACATATTACATGTTACTTATTACTTAGGATAGCCTTATGCATGTCCCATCAAGTCTACACATATTACATGTTACTTATTACTTAGGATAGCCTTATGCATGTCCATCAAGTCTACACATATTACATGTTACTGTTTCATTAGGATAGCCTTATGCATGTCCCAACACATCTACACATATTACATGTTACTGTTTGCTTAGGATAGCCTTATACATGTCCTATCAAGTCTACACATATTACATGTTACTGTTTCCTTAGGATAGCCTTATGTATGTCCCAACACGTCTACACATATTACATGTTACTGGTTACTTAGGATAGCCTTATGCATGTCCCATCAAGTCTACACATATTACATGTTACTGTTTCCTTATGATAGCCTTATGCATGTCCCATCAAGGCTACACATATTACATGTTACGGTTTCCTTAGGATAGCCTTATGCATGTCCCATCAAGTCTACACATATTACATGTTACGGTTTCCTTAGGATAGCCTTATGCATGTCCCATCAAGTCTACACATATTACATGTTACTTATTACTTATTATAACCTTATGCATGTCCCATCAAGTCTACACATATTACATGTTACTTATTACTTAGGATAGCCTTATGCATGTCCCATCAAGTCTACACATATTACATGTTACTTATTACTTAGGATAGCCTTATGCATGTCCTATCAAGTCTACACATATTACATGTTACTGTTTTCTTAGGATAGCCTTATGCATGTCCTATCAAGTCTACACATATTACATGTTACTGTTTTCTTAGGATAGCCTTATGCATGTCCATCAAGTCTACACATATTACATGTTACTGTTTTCTTAGGATAGCCTTATGCATGTCCCATCAAGTCTACACATATTACATGTTACTGTTTACTTAGGATAGCCTTATGTATGTCCCATCAAGTCTACCCATATTACATGTTACTGTTTCATTAGGATAGCCTTATGCATGTCCCATCAAGTCTATACATATTACATGTTACTGTTTCATTAGGATAACCTTATGTATGTTCCATCAAGTCTACCCATATTACATGTTACTGTTTCCTTAAGATAGCCTTATGCATGTCCCATCAAGTCTATACATATTACATGTTACTGTTTCATTAGGATAGCCTTATGCATGTCCCAACACATCTACACATATTACATGTTACTGTTTGCTTAGGATAGCCTTATACATGTCCTATCAAGTCTACACATATTACATGTTACTGTTTGCTTAGGATAGCCTTATGTATGTCCCAACACGTCTACACATATTACATGTTACTGGTTACTTAGGATAGCCTTATGCATGTCCCATCAAGTCTACACATATTACATGTTACTGTTTCCTTAGGATAGCCTTATGCATGTCCCATCAAGTCTACACATATTACATGTAACTGTTTTCTTAGGATAGCCTTATGCATGTCCCATCAAGTCTATACATATTACATGTTACTTATTACTTAGGATAGCCTTATGCATGTCCCATCAAGTCTACATATATTACATGTAACTTTTTTCTTAGGATAGCCTTATGCATGTCCCATCAAGTCTATACATATTACATGTTACTTATTACTTAGGATAGCCTTATGTATGTCCCATCAAGTCTACACATATTACATGTTACTGTTTCCTTAGGATAGCCTTATGTATGTCCCATCAAGTCTACACATATTACATGCTACTGTTTTCTTATAATAGCCTTATGTATGTCCCATCAAGTCTACACATATTACATGTTACTGTTTTCTTATAATAGCCTTATGCATGTCCTATCAAGTCTATACATATTACATATTACTGTTTACTTAGGATAGCCTTATGCATGTCCCATCAAGTCTACACATATTACATGTTACTTATTACTTAGGATAGCCTTATGTATGTCCCACCAGGTCTACACATATTGCATGTTACTGTTTACTTAGGATAGCCTTATGTATGTCCCATCAAGTCTATACATATTACATGTTACGGTTTCCCTAGGATAGCCTTAGGCATGTCCCATCAGGTCTACACATATTACATGTTACTTATTACTTAGGATAGCCTTATGTATGTCCCATCAAGTCTACACATATTACTGTTTACTTAGGATAGCCTTATGTATGTCCCATCAAGTCTACACATATTACATATTACTGTTTACTTAGGATAGCCTTATGTATTTCCCATCAAGTCTATACATATTACATATTACTGTTTCCTTAGGATAGCCTTATGCATGTCCCATCAAGTCTACACATATTACATGTTATTGTTTGCTTAGGATAGCCTTATGTATGTCCCATCAAGTCTACACATATTACATGTTACTGTTTCCTTAGGATAGCCTTATGCATGTCCCATCAAGTCTACACATATTACATGTTACTGTTTGCTTAGGATAGCCTTATGCATGTCCTATCAAGTCTACACATATTACATGTTACTGTTTGCTTAGGATAGCCTTATGCATGTCCCATCAAGTCTATACATATTACATGTTACTGTTTCATTAGGATAGCCTTATGTATGTCCCATCAAGTCTACACATATTACATGTTACTTATTACTTAGGATAGCCTTATGCATGTCCCATCAAGTCTACACATATTACATGTTACTGTTTGCTTAGGATAGCCTTATGCATGTCCCATCAAGTCTATACATATTACATGTTACTGTTTCATTAGGATAGCCTTATGCATGTCCCATCAAGTCTACACATATTACATGTTACTGTTTGCTTAGGATAGCCTTATGCATGTCCCATCAAGTCTATACATATTACATGTTACTGTTTCATTAGGATAGCCTTATGTATGTCCCATCAAGTCTACACATATTACATGTTACTTATTACTTAGGATAGCCTTATGCATGTCCCATCAAGTCTACACATATTACATGTTACTGTTTGCTTAGGATAGCCTTATGCATGTCCCATCAAGTCTATACATATTACATGTTACTGTTTCATTAGGATAGCCTTATGTATGTCCCATCAAGTCTACATATATTACATGTTACTTATTACTTAGGATAGCCTTATGTATGTCCCATCAAGTCTACACATATTACATGTTACTTATTACTTAGGATAGCCTTATGCATGTCCCATCAAGTCTATACAGATTACATGTTACTGTTTCCTTAGTATAGCCTTATGCATGTCCCATCAAGTCTACACATATTACAGGTTACTGTTTCCTTAGTATAGCCTTATGCATGTCCCATCAAGTCTACACATATTACATGTTACTTATTACTTAGGATAGCCTTATGCATGTCCCATCAAGTCTATACAGATTACATGTTACTGTTTCCTTAGTATAGCCTTATGCATGTCCCATCAAGTCTACACATATTACATGTTACTTATTACTTAGGATAGCCTTATGCATGTCCCATCAAGTCTATACATATTACATGTTACTGTTTCATTAGGATAGCCTTATGTATGTCCCATCAAGTCTACACATATTACATGTTACTGTTTCCTTATGATAACCTTATGCATGTCCCATCAAGTCAACACATATTACATGTTACTGTTTCATTAGGATAGCCTTATGTATGTCCCATCAAGTCTACACATATTACATGTTACTGTTTACTTAGGATAGCCTTATGTATGTCCCATCAAGTCTATACATATCACATGTTACTGTTTGTGTAGGATATCTTTATGTATGTCACAGGCATTTTTTAATTCATTACAGTCTTTGTGTTTACCACCTCAATTGGAAGTTTATTCCATGAATCCATCACCCTTTCTGTAAAAAAACTTAAAGGGACAGTCTAGTCAAAATTAAACGTTCATGATTCAGATAGAGCAGCAATTTTAAGCAACTTTCTAATTTACTCCTATTATCAAATCTTCTTTGTTCTCTTAGTATCTTTATTTGAAAAGTAAGAATGTAAGCTGAATGTAGCCACTAATCAGCAAGCGCTACCCAGGTGCTAAACCAAAAATGGTCCGGCTCCTATGCTTACATTCTTGCCTTTTCAAATAAAGATACCAAGAGAATGAAGAAAAATTGATAATATGAGTAAATTAGAAAGTTGCTTAAAATTGCTGAATCATGAAAGTTTAATTTCTCTTGTAAGGTGTATCCAGTCCACGGGTTCATCCATTACTTGTGGGATATTCTCCATCCCAACAGGAAGTTGCAAGAGGACACCCACAGCAGAGCTGTCTATATAGCTCCTCCCCTAACTGCCACCTCCAGTCATTCTCTTGCAACTCTCGACAAGGGAAGTATCAAGAGATAAGTAGTGACTTAGTGTAGTGTTATCTTCAATCAAAAGTTTGTTATTTTTAAACGGTACCAGCGTTGTACTGTTTTTACTCTCAGGCAGAAATTAGATGAAGAATTCTGCCTGGAGTTTGATGATCTTAGCGGTTTGTAACTAAGGTCCATTGCTGTTCTCACACATAACTGAAGAGTATGGAAGAAAGCTTCAGTTGGGGGAACGGTCTGCAGATTACCTGCTTTGAGGTATGTTCAGTTTTTTTTTATTTCTAGAGAGATGAAATAAATTCTAGAAATGCTGACAGGGCCTTGTGTATTTGAGGTAAGCCTGATGCAGTGATTTAACAGCGACTGGGATCATGCTTACAAAACAGGGTAATACTCATGTTAATATTATTCAGTGTCATGTTTTCATAATTAGAACGTTTTTTCTCTGAGGGAGATAAATCTTTATTTGGGGCCTAGTTTTCCACATGGCTAGTCAGATACTCCTAGGAGTATTTTCTTAAGGCCCATCTGACATCCAGTACATGGTGGGAGGGGCCTATTTTAGCGTTATTGCTGCACAGTTTTAATTCAGACTGAGACATCCAGCTTCCCTAGAGGAGTCCTTTGGCATCTGAGGACCATTATAAGGGGTTTATTCCTTCACCAAATTGTATTTAAGGGCAGGTAGGAGCCTCAGCAGAGCTGTGGCAGTTGCTCAACTGTTTTTTTACCAGTGGTTGACGTTTTTGAATCCGGTTTGGGGGCTAAGGGGTTAATCATCCATTTGCAAGTGGGTGCAATGTTGCTTTACTCCCTTACACACACTGTAAAAATTTCGAAGACTTTACTATATTTTTACACTGTTTTGCAGTTTAAGTGCTAGTTTTTTTTCTCTTAAAGGCACAGTAACGTTTTTGTTTAATTACTGTTTCACCTTTATTAAAGTGTTTTCCAAGCTTGCTTGTCTTATTACTAGTCTGTTAAACATGTCTGACATAGAGGAAACTCCTTGTTCAATATGTTTGGAAGCCATGGTGGAACCCCCTCTTAGAATGTGTACCAAATGTACTGAAATTTCTATAAACTATAAAGACCATATTATGGCGCTTAAAGATTTATCTCCAGAGGATTCTCTGACTGAAAAAAGGGAGATTATGCCATCTAGCTCTCCCCATGTGTCAGAACCTATAACTCCCACTCAAGTGACGCCAAGTACATCTAGCGCGTCTAATTCTTTTACCTTACAGGACATGGCGGCAGTTATGACTAATACCCTTACAGAGGTATTGTCCAAACTGCCAGGGTTACAAGGAAAGCGAGACAGCTCTGGGGCCAGAACTAATACAGAGCTTTCTGACGCTTTAATACCTGTGTCCGATATACCCTCACAATACTCAGAAGCTGAGGCAGGAGAGCTTCTATCTGTAGGTGACATTTCAGATTCAGGGAAGGCATTGCTTCAGTCTGATTCTGAAATGACAGCGTTTAAATTTAAGCTCGAACACCTCAGCTTATTGCTTAGGGAGGTTTTAGCGACTCTGGATGACTGTGAACCCATTGTAGTTCCAGAGAAATTGTGTAAGATGGACAAGTACTTTGCAGTGCCTGTTTACACTGATGTTTTTCCAGTCCCTAAGAGGTTTTCGGAAATTATTACTAAGGAATGGGATAGACCAGGTGTGCCGTTCTCTCCCCCTCCTGCTTTTAAAAAGATGTTTCCCATAGATGCCGCCATACGGGACTCGTGGCAGATGGTCCCTAAGGTGGAGGGAGCAGTCTCTACCCTAGCGAAGCGTACAACTATCCCCGTCAAGGACAGTTGTGCTTTCCTAGATCCTATGGATAAAAAATTGGAGGGTCTCCTTAAGAAAATTTTTATACATCAAGGTTTTATTCTCCAGCCTCTTGCATGCATTGCCCCAGTTACTGCTGCAACGGCTTTCTGGTTCGAGTCTCTTGAGGAGGCTCTACAGGTGGAGACCCCGTTAGATGATATTTTAGACAGGATTAAAGCTCTTAAGTTAGCTAATTCCTTTATTTCTGATGCCGTTTTTCATTCAAGCTGACGGCTAAGAATTCAGGTTTTGCCATTCTGGCGCGCAGGGCGCTATGGCTTAAGTCCTGGTCAGCAGACGTTACTTCAAAGTCTAAGCTTCTTAACATCCCCTTCAAGGGACAGACCCTATTCGGGCCTGGTCTGAAGGAGATCATCTCTGACATTACTGGAGGAAAGGGTCATGCCCTTCCTCAGGATAGGTCCAGCAAATTAAGGACCAAGCAGAATAATTTTCGTTCCTTTCGAAACTTCAAGGGTGACGCAGCTTCGGTTTCCTCTAATGCAAAACAAGAGGTAAATTTCACCCAGTCCAAACACCTAACCAGACTTGGAACAAAGGGAAGCAGGCCAAGAAGCCTGCTGCTGCCTCTAAGGCAGCATGAAGGGGTAGCCCCCGATCCGGGACCGGATCTAGTAGGGGGCAGACTTTCTCTCTTCGCCCAGGCTTGGGCAAGAGACGTCCAGGATCCCTGGGCACTAGAGATTGTTTCCCAGGGTTATCTTCTGGAATTCAAAGGTTCATCTCCAAAGGGGAGATTTCATCTCTCACAATTATCTGCAAACCAGATAAAGAGAGAGGCATTCTTACGTTGCGTTCAAGACCTACTGGTTATGGGAGTGATCCACCCAGTTCCAAGAGAGGAACAGGGGCAGGGTTTCTATTCAAACCTGTTTATAGTTCCCAAAAAAGAGTGAGATTTCAGACCAATTTTGGATCTCAAAATCTTAAACAAATTTCTCAGGGTCCCATCCTTCAAAATGGAGACAATTCGAACCATCCTCCCTATGATCCAGGAGGGTCAATATATGACTACCGTGGTCTTAAAGGATGCTTATCTACACATTCCGATTCACAGAGAGCATCATCAGTCCCTAAGGTTCGCCTTCCTAGACAGGCATTACCAGTTTGTGGCTCTTCCCTTCGGGTTAGCCACGGCGCCATTCTGATTCAGGCGTCGACTTTTCAAATCGCCAAGTCCCATACGGACATTGTTCTGGCCTTTCTGAGGTCTCTCGGGTGGAAAGTGAACAGAGAAAAGAGTTCTCTTTCTCCCTTCACAAGAGTTTCCTTCCTAGGAACTCTGATAGATTCAGTAGAAATTATGATTTTTCTGACGGAGGTCAGGATATCAAAGCTTCTAACTTCCTGCTGTGTTCTTCATTCCACTTCTCTGCCGTCAGTGGCTCAGTGTATGGAAATGATCGGCCTAATGGTAGTGGCAATGGACATAGTTCTGTTTGCCCGCCTACATTTCAGATCACGGCAACTTTGCATGCTCAATCAGTGGAATGGGGACTACACAGATTTGTCTACTCAGGAGGAAGCCCTCCTTCCGATAAACATTCTGGAACTCAGAGCGATATTCAATGCTCTTCAGGCTTGGCCTCAGCTAGCTGCAGTCAAGTTCATCAGATTTCAGTCAATATCACGACTGTAGCCTATATCAACCATCAGGGGGGAACAAGGAGTCCCCTGGCAATGATGGAAGTTTCAAAGATAATTCTATGGGCGGAGGTTCACTCTTGCCATCTATCTGCTATCCATATCCCAGGAGTAGAGAACTGGGAGGCGGACTTTCTAAGTCGGCAGACTTTTCATCCGGGGGAGTGGGAGCTCCATCCGGAGGTATTTGCCCAGCTGATTCAATTATGGGGCAAACCAGAACTGGATCTGATGGCGTCTCGTCAGAACGCCAAGCTTCCTCGTTACGGGTCCATGTCGAGGGATCCCCAGGCGACGCTGATAGATGCTCTAGCAGTGCCCGGGTCCTTCAGCCTGGCTTATGTGTTTCCACCGTTTCCTCCCTCGTCTGATTGCCAAGATCAAGCAGGAGAGAGCTTTGGTGATTTTGATAGCACCTGCGTAGCCACGCAGAACTTGGTATGCAGATCTGGTGGACATGTCATCCTTTCCACCATGGACTCTGCCGCTGAGGCAGGACCTTCCATTCAAACATCCAAATCTAGTTTCTCTGCATCTGACTGCTTGGAGATTGAACGCTTGATTTTATCAAAACGTGGTTTCTCCGAGTCGGTCATTGATACCTTGATTCAGGCTTGAAAGCCTGTCACCAGGAAAATCTATCATAAGATATTGTGTAAATATCTTCATTGGTGTGAATCCAAGGGTTACTCGTGGAGTAAGGTCAGGATTCCCAGGATACTATCTTTTCTCCAAGAAGGATTGGAAAAGGGATTATCGGCTAGTTCCTTAAAGGGACAGATTTCTGCTCTGTCTATTCTTTTGCACAAGCGCCTGGCTGATGTTCCAGACGTTCAGGCGTTTTGTCAGGCTTTGGTTAGAATCAGGCCTGTGTTTAAACCTGTTGCTCCACCATGGAGTTTAAATTTAGCTCTTAAGGTTCTTCAAGGGGTTCCGTTTGAACCCTTGCATTCCATAGATATCAAGCTTTTATCTTGGAAAGTTCTATTTTTTGTAGCTATCTCTTCGGCTCGAAGAGTTTCAGAGTTATCTGCCTTGCAGTGTGATTCCCCTTATCTGATCTTCCATGCAGATAAGGTAGTTTTGCGTACCAAACCTGGGTTTCTTCCTAAGGAAGTATCTAATAGGAATATCAATCAGGAAATTGTTGTTCCGTCACTGTGTCCTAATCCTTCTTCAAAGAAGGAACGTCTGTTACACAATCTTGACGTGGTTCGTGCTTTAAAGTTTTATTTGCAAGCTACTAAGGATTTTCGTCAAACATCTGCATTGTTTGTTGTCTACTCTGGAAAGAGGAGAGGCCAAAAGGCTTCGGCAACTTCTCTTTCTTTTTGGCTAAGAAGCATAATTTGTTTAGCCTATGAGACTGCTGGCCAGCAGCCTCCTGAAATAATTACAGCTCATTCTACTAGAGCGGTAGCTTCCACATGGGCTTTTAAACATGAGGCCTCTGTTGAACAGATTTGTAAGGCGGCAACTTGGTCTTCGCTTCATACTTTTTCTAAATTCTACAAATTTGATACTTTTGCTTCCTCGGAGGATATTTTGGGGAGAAAGGTCTTACAGGCAGTGGTGCCTTCTGTTTAAGTACCTGCCTTGTCCCTCCCTTCATACGTGTCCTAATGCTTTGGTATCCCACAAGTAATGGATGACCCCGTGGACTGGATACACCTTACAAGAGAAAACAAAATTTATGCTTACCTGATAAATTTCTTTCTCTTGTGGTGTATCCAGTCCACGGCCCGCCCTGTCACTTTAAGGCAGGTGTTTTTATTTTTTAAACTACAGTCACCACTGCACCCTATAGTTTCTCCTTTTTCTTACTTGTCTTCGGTCGAATGACTGGAGGTGGCAGTTAGGGGAGGAGCTATATAGCAGCTCTGCTGTGGGTGTCCTCTTGCAACTTCCTGTTGGGAAGGAGAATATCCCACAAGTAATGGATGAACCCGTGGACTGGATATACCACAAGAGAAAGAAATTTATCAGGTAAGCATAAATTTTGTTTTTGACTAGACTATCCGTTTAAGATTGTGTGACCCCTTGTTTTGGCTTTGTTTTTTTTGTGGAAAATGGTTTTAGCTTCCACTTTTTTTCCACCCTTCATAGCTTTGAAGGTTTCTATCATGTCACCTCTTTCCCTTCTCTCCTCTAAACTATACGTATGTAGATCATAGTTTCTTTGTATGTTTTATATTTTAGACCATTTAGTAGCCTCCTTTGCACAGCTTCTAGTTTATTTATATCTTTCTGAAGATGTGCTTTACCGAACTGTACACAGTAATCCAGATGAGGCCTAACTAGTGATCTGTAAAGTGGCATAATAGCCTAGTTAATTCTGCTATTAATACCTCTCCCAATGCAACCAAGTATTCTACTGCCCTTACCTGCTGCACTGCTGAATAAAAACATCTGAAATAATAATTCCCAAGTCCCGTGCCTCTTTAGTTAGTAATGTACCTTACACTTCCCCCTAACAGGAGGTATCCTCACTTCCTGGTTCTTAAAGGGACAGTCTACACCAGAATTTTTATTGTTTAAAAAGATAGATATTCCCTTTATTACCCATTCCCCAGTTTTGCATAAACAACACGTCTATATAAATACACGTTTTACCTCTGTGATTAACAAAAAAATAAAAAGAGAAAGTGGACTCTCCTGGAGGTGCGCAAAAGGTGGATTGTGGCTTGACCGGAGGATGATCGAAAAGGTGAGGAGGTTCTTGAGCCAAAAATACACTTGGATAGACAAGGCAGCACTCTTGATAGGAAAGTCAAAGTAAAAATCTGTAAGGACAGAAGAGAGAGAGGCGCCTTATGGGACAGTATCACTAGTCACAGAGAGGGTAAAGAACACAAACAGCCCAAAGCAGGGGTACTCACAAGAGTGGCGGCATAATAGTATGCCTCACAGCGCAGGACGGGACCTTAGTCGCCCGACAGACAAGCCAGCAGGAGAGAGCCCGGGAGTCCAGGACCCAATCAGCAACCGCTAACTGCAAAACGTCACAGGAAAGTCGTCCGTGGTGCGTCCAATCTCCGATTACACAGTTAGATAGACAGGCAGGCGGACCAACCAAAAAAACGGCAAGCGGAGAGTGGGGATATCACAATAAAAGGAATTTATTTAAAAACCAAAGTTTAAAAACATATGCATAATATGCGAGACAAGCCTATTATGCATATGTTTTTAAACTTTGGTTTTTAAATAAATTCCTTTTATTGTGCTATTCCCGCTCTCCGCTTGCCGTTTTTTTGGTTGGTCCGCCTGCCTGTCTATCTAACTGTGTAATCGGAGATTGGACGCACCACGGACGACTTTCCTGTGACGTTTTGCAGTTAGCGGTTGCTGATTGGGTCTTGGACTCCCGGGCTCTCTCCTGCTGGCTTGTCTGTCGGGCGACTAAGGTCCCGTCCTGCGCTGTGAGGCATACTGTTATGCCGCCACTCTTGTGAGTACCCCTGCTTTGGGCTGTTTGTGTGCTTTACCCTCTCTGTGACGAGTGATACTGTCCCATAAGGCGCCTCTCTCTCTTCTGTCCTTACAGATTTTTACCTCTGTGATTACCTTGTATCTAAGCCTCTGAAGACTGCCCCCTTATCTCAGTGCTTTTGACAGACATTTAGTTTAGCCAACCAGTGCAGACTAAATAACTCCACAGGAGTGAGCACAATGTTATCTATATGACACACATGAACTAGTACTGTCTAACTGTGAAAAACTTTCAAAATGCTCTGAGCTAAGAGGCGGTTTTCAACGGTTTAGAAATCAGTTTGAGACTACCTAAGTTTAGCTTTTCAAAAATACCACCAAGGGAACAAAGCAGACTTATTGATAAAAGTCAATTGGAAAGTTGTTTACAATTGCATGCCCTATGTGAATCATGAAAGTTTAATTTTGACTAGACTGTCCCTTTAAAGGGAAATTAACTGGGTGGCTGAGTACTACCTGGCTGGGTTACATTTGTGCATGCATCTTTTTTTAAACCATTCTCTTATATGAACCCATTTGGTAAAGCTCTGCATTTTTTATCCTGGGTGCACCCATCTTGGTACGCACGTATTACATCCTGCGACAGTAGCTGAGCGCTTTCACAGATCAGTGACGTTGCTAGCTTTTTGACAGCTGTACCCTCACCCTTTCAATTAGCTCACACAATAGAAAGCAGAAGTTACATTCATGCAGTTTTTTTTTTACCCAGTTTAAAAATGACATTAGAAATATAACAAAACCCTCAGGAATAACATAGAACAAGTACAGCTCCCACTCTGTATTGTGCAGTGAATACAGCTTGCAGAAAGGACAACAATATCACTGATCTGTGACTATGCACCGCTTCTGTCACTGGGTACAAGAAGACAACAATATCACTGATCTGTGACTATGCACCGGTTCTGTCACTGGGTACAAGAAGACAACAATATCACTGATCTGTGACTATGCACCGCTTCTGTCACTGGGTACAAGAAGACAACAATATCACTGATCTGTGACTATGCACCGCTTCTGTCACTGGGTACAAGAAGACAACAATATCACTGATCTGTGACTATGCACCGCTTCTGTCAATGGGTACAAGAAGGTAATGATATCACTGATCTGTGACTATGCACCGCTTCTGTCACTGGGTACAAGAAGACAACAATACCACTGATCTGTGACTATGCACCGCTTCTGTCACTGGGTACAAGAAGACAACAATACCACTGATCTGTGACTATGTATTGCTTCTGTCACTGGGTTCAAGAAGATAAAAATATCACTGATCTGTGACTATGCACTGCTTCTGTCACTGGGTTCAAGAAGATAAAAATATCACTGATCTGTGACTATGCACTGCTTCTGTCACTGGGTACAAGAAGATAACAATATTACTGATCTGTGACTATGCACTGCTTCTGTCGCTGGGTACAAGAATACAACAATATCACTGATCTATGACTATGCACCACTTCTGTCACTGGGTACAAGAAGATAACATTATCACTGATCTGTGACTATGCACCACTTCTGTCACTGGGTACAAGAAGATAACATTATCACTGATCTGTGACTATGCACCGCTTCTGTCACTGGGTACAAGAAGATAACGATATCACTGATCTGTGACTATGCACCGCTTCTGTCAATGGGTACAAGAAGGTAATGATATCACTGATCTGTGACTATGCACCGCTTCTGTCACTGGGTACAAGAAGACAACAATATCACTGATCTGTGTCTATGCACCGCTTCTGTCACTGGGTACAAGAAGAAAACAATATCACTGATCTGTGACTATGCACTGCTTCTGTCACTGGGTACAAGAAGATAACAATATCACTGATCTGTGACTATGCACTGCTTCTGTCACTGGGTACAAGAAGATAATATCACTGATCTGTGACTATGCACCGCTTCTGTCACTGGGTACAAGAAGATAACAATATCACTGATCTGTGACTATGCACTGCTTCTGTCACTGGGTACAAGAAGATAATATCACTGATCTGTGACTATGCACTGCTTCTGTCACTGGGTACAAGAAGATAACAATATCACTGATCTGTGACTATGCACTGCTTCTGTCGCTGGGTACAAGAATACAAGAATATCACTGATCTGTGATTATGCACCGCTTCTGTCACTGGGTACAAGAAGGTAATGATATCACTGATCTGTGACTATGCACCACTTCTGTCACTGGGTACAAGAAGATAACAATATCACTGATCTGTGACTATGCACCGCTTCTGTCACTGGGTACAAGAAGACAACAATATCACTGATCTGTGACTATGCACCACTTCTGTCACTGGGTACAAGAAGATAACAATATCACTGATCTGTGACTATGCACCGCTTCTGTCACTGGGTACAAGAAGATAACAATATCACTGATCTGTGACTATGCACCGCTTCTGTCACTGGGTACAAGAAGATAACGATATCACTGATCTGTGACTATGCACCGCTTCTGTCACTGGGTACAAGAAGATAACGATATCACTGATCTGTGACTATGCACCGCTTCTGTCAATGGGTACAAGAAGGTAATGATATCACTGATCTGTGACTATGCACCGCTTCTGTCACTGGGTACAAGAAGATAACGATATCACTGATCTGTGACTATGCACCGCTTCTGTCACTGGGTACAAGAAGATAATATCACTGATCTGTGACTATGCACCGCTTCTGTCACTGGGTACAAGAAGACAACAATATCACTGATCTGTGACTATGCACCGCTTCTGTCACTGGGTACAAGAAGATAATGATATCACTGATCTGTGACTGCACCACTTCTGTCACTGGGTACAAGAAGATAACGATATCACTGATCTGTGACTATGCACTGCTTCTGTCACTGGGTACAAGAAGATAACGATATCACTGATCTGTGACTATGCACTGCTTCTGTCACTGGGTACAAGAAGGTAATTATATCACTGATCTGTGACTATGCACCGCTTCTATCAATGGGTACAAGAAGGTAATTATATCACTGATCTGTGACTATGCACCAGTTCTGTCACTGGGTACAAGAAGATAATATCACTGATCTGTGACTATGCACCGCTTCTGTCACTGGGTACAAGAAGATAACGATATCACTGATCTGTGACTATGCACCGCTTCTGTCACTGGGTACAAGAAGAAAACAATATCACTGATCTGTGACTATGCACCGCTTCTGTCACTGGGTACAAGAAGATAACAATATCACTGACCTGTGACTATGCACCGCTTCTGTCACTGGGTACAAGAAGATAACAATATCACTGATCTGTGACTATGCACCGCTTCTGTCACTGGGTACAAGAAGATAACGATATCACTGATCTGTGACTATGCACCGCTTCTGTCAATGGGTACAAGAAGGTAATGATATCACTGATCTGTGACTATGCACCGCTTCTGTCACTGGGTACAAGAAGACAACAATATCACTGATCTGTGACTATGCACCGCTTCTGTCACTGGGTACAAGAAGATAACAATATCACTGATCTGTGACTATGCACCGCTTCTGTCACTGTGTACAAGAAGATAATATCACTGATCTGTGACTATGCACTGCTTCTGTCACTGGGTACAAGAAGATAACAATATCACTGATCTGTGACTATGCACCACTTCTGTCACTGGGTACAAGAAGATAATATCACTGATCTGTGACTATGCACCGCTTCTGTCATTGGGTACAAGAAGACACCAATATCACTGATCTGTGACTATGCACCGCTTCTATCACTGGGTACAAGAAGGTAACAATATCACTGATCTGTGACTATGCACTGCTTCTGTCGCTGGGTACAAGAAAACAACAATATCACTGATCTGTGACTATGCACTGCTTCTGTCACTGGGTACAAGAAGATAAAAATATCACTGATCTGTGACTATGCACCAGTTCTGTCACTGGGTACAAGAAGATAATATCACTGATCTGTGACTATGCACTGCTTCTGTCACTGGGTACAAGAAGATAATATCACTGATCTGTGACTATGCACCGCTTCTGTCACTAGGTACAAGAAGATAACAATATCACTGATCTGTGACTATGCACTGCTTCTGTCACTGGGTACAAGAAGATAACAATATCACTGATCTGTGACTATGCACTGCTTCTGTCACTGGGTACAAGAAGACAACAATTTCACTGATCTGTGACTATGTACCGCTTCTGTCACTGGGTACAAGAAGATAATATCACTGATCTGTGACTATGCACCGCTTCTGTCACTGGGTACAAGAAGATAACAATATCACTGATCTGTGACTATGCACCACTTCTGTCACTGGGTACAAGAAGATAACAATATCACTGATCTGTGACTATGCACCGCTTCTGTCACTGGGTACAAGAAGATAACAATATCACTGATCTGTGACTATGCACTGCTTCTGTCACTGGGTACAATAAGATAACATTATCACTGATCTGTGACTATGCACCGCTTCTGTCACTGGGTACAAGAAGATAACAATATCACTGATCTGTGACTATGCACCGCTTCTGTCACTGCGTACAAGAAGGTAACAATATCACTGATCTGTGACTATGCACCGCTTCTGTCACTGGGTACAAGAAGATAACGATATCACTGATCTGTGACTATGCACCGCTTCTGTCACTGGGTACAAGAAGATAACGATATCACTGATCTGTGACTATGCACCGCTTCTGTCAATGGGTACAAGAAGGTAATGATATCACTGATCTGTGACTATGCACCACTACTGTCACTGGGTACAAGAAGGTAATGATATCACTGATCTGTGACTATGCACCGCTTCTGTCACTGGGTACAAGAAGACAACAATATCACTGATCTGTGACTATGCACCGCTTCTGTCACTGGGTACAAGAAGATAACAATATCACTGATCTGTGACTATGCACCACTTCTGTCACTGGGTACAAGAAGACAACAATATCACTGATCTGTGACTATGCACTGCTTCTGTCACTGGGTACAAGAAGATAACAATATCACTGATCTGTGACTATGCACCGCTTCTGTCACTGGGTACAAGAAGATAATATCACTGATCTGTGACTATGCACCAGTTCTGTCACTGGGTACAAGAAGATAACAATATCAGTGATCTGTGACTATGCACCACTACTGTCACTGGGTACAAGAAGGTAATGATATCACTGATCTGTGACTATGCACTGCTTCTGTCATTGGGTACAAGAAGACAACAATATCACTGATCTGTGACTATGCACCGGTTCTGTCACTGGGTACAAGAAGACAACAATATCACTGATCTGTGACTATGCACCGGTTCTGTCACTGGGTACAAGAAGACAACAATATCACTGATCTGTGACTATGCACCACTTCTGTCACTGGGTACAAGAAGATAACAATATCACTGATCTGTGACTATGCACCGCTTCTGTCACTGGGTACAAGAAGGTAATGATATCACTGATCTGTGACTATGCACCGCTTCTGTCACTGGGTACAAGAAGATAACGATATCACTGATCTGTGACTATGCACCGCTTCTGTCACTGGGTACAAGAAGGTAATGATATCACTGATCTGTGACTATGCACCGCTTCTGTCAATGGGTACAAGAAGGTAATGATATCACTGATCTGTGACTATGCACCGCTTCTGTCACTGGGTACAAGAAGACAACAATATCACTGATCTGTGACTATGCACTGCTTCTGTCACTGGGTACAAGAAGATAACAATATCACTGATCTGTGACTATGCACTGCTTCTGTCACTGGGTACAAGAAGATAACAATATCACTGATCTGTGACTATGCACCGCTTCTGTCACTGGGTACAAGAAGATAATATCACTGATCTGTGACTATGCACCAGTTCTGTCACTGGGTACAAGAAGATAACGATATCACTGATCTGTGACTATGCACCGCTTCTGTCAATGGGTACAAGAAGATAACGATATCACTGATCTGTGACTATGCACCGCTTCTGTCACTGGGTACAAGAAGATAATATCACTGATCTGTGACTATGTACCGCTTCTGTCACTGGGTACAAGAAGATAATATCACTGATCTGTGACTATGCACCGCTTCTATCACTGGGTACAAGAAGATAACAATATCACTGATCTGTGACTATGCACCGCTTATGTCACTGTGTACAAAAAGATAATATCACTGATCTGTGACTATGCACCGCTTCTGTCACTGGGTACAAGAAGATAACGATATCACTGATCTGTGACTATGCACCGCTTCTGTCACTGGGTACAAGAAGATAACAATATCACTGATCTGTGACTATGCACCGCTTCTGTCAATGGGTACAAGAAGGTAATGATATCACTGATCTGTGACTATGCACTGCTTCTGTCACTGGGTACAAGAAGACAACAATATCACTGATATGTGACTATGCACCGCTTCTGTCACTGGGTACAAGAAGACAACAATATCACTGATCTGTGACTATGCACCGCTTCTGTCACTGGGTACAAGAAGAAAACAATATCACTGATCTGTGACTATGCACCACTACTGTCACTGGGTACAAGAAGATAACAATATCACTGATCTGTGACTATGCACTGCTTCTGTCATTGGGTACAAGAAGACAACAATATCACTGATCTGTGACTATGCACCGGTTCTGTCACTGGGTACAAGAAGATAATATCACTGATCTGTGACTATGCACCGCTTCTGTCACTGTGTACAAGAAGATAATATCACTGATCTGTGACTATGCACCGCTTATGTCACTGTGTACAAGAAGATAATATCACTGATCTGTGACTATGCACCGCTTCTGTCACTGGGTACAAGAAGATAATATCACTGATCTGTGACTATGCACCGCTTCTGTCACTGGGTACAAGAAGACAACAATATCACTGATCTGTGACTATGCACCACTTCTGTCACTGGGTACAAGAAGATAACAATATCACTGATCTGTGACTATGCACCGCTTCTGTCACTGGGTACAAGAAGGTAATGATATCACTGATCTGTGACTATGCACCGCTTCTGTCACTGGGTACAAGAAGACAACAATATCACTGATCTGTGACTATGCACCGCTTCTGTCACTGGGTACAAGAAGATAACAATATCACTGATCTGTGACTATGCACCACTTCTGTCACTGGGTACAAGAAGACAACAATATCACTGATCTGTGACTATGCACCGCTTCTGTCACTGGGTACAAGAAGATAACAATATCACTGATCTGTGACTATGCACCGCTTCTGTCACTGGGTACAAGAAGATAACGATATCACTGATCTGTGACTATGCACCGCTTCTGTCACTGGGTACAAGAAGATAACGATATCACTGATCTGTGACTATGCACCACTTCTGTCACTGGGTACAAGAAGATAATATCACTGATCTGTGACTATGCACCACTTCTGTCACTGGGTACAAGAAGATAATATCACTGATCTGTGACTATGCACCGCTTCTGTCATTGGGTACAAGAAGACACCAATATCACTGATCTGTGACTATGCACCGCTTCTATCACTGGGTACAAGAAGGTAACAATATCACTGATCTGTGACTATGCACTGCTTCTGTCGCTGGGTACAAGAAAACAACAATATCACTGATCTGTGACTATGCACCAGTTCTGTCACTGGGTACAAGAAGATAATATCACTGATCTGTGACTATGCACTGCTTCTGTCACTGGGTACAAGAAGATAATATCACTGATCTGTGACTATGCACCGCTTCTGTCACTAGGTACAAGAAGATAACAATATCACTGATCTGTGACTATGCACTGCTTCTGTCACTGGGTACAAGAAGATAACAATATCACTGATCTGTGACTATGCACTGCTTCTGTCACTGGGTACAAGAAGACAACAATTTCACTGATCTGTGACTATGTACCGCTTCTGTCACTGGGTACAAGAAGATAATATCACTGATCTGTGACTATGCACCGCTTCTGTCACTGGGTACAAGAAGATAACAATATCACTGATCTGTGACTATGCACCGCTTCTGTCACTGGGTACAAGAAGATAACAATATCACTGATCTGTGACTATGCACCGCTTCTGTCACTGCGTACAAGAAGGTAACAATATCACTGATCTGTGACTATGCACCGCTTCTGTCACTGGGTACAAGAAGATAACGATATCACTGATCTGTGACTATGCACCGCTTCTGTCACTGGGTACAAGAAGATAACGATATCACTGATCTGTGACTATGCACCGCTTCTGTCAATGGGTACAAGAAGGTAATGATATCACTGATCTGTGACTATGCACCGCTTCTGTCACTGGGTACAAGAAGACAACAATATCACTGATCTGTGACTATGCACCGCTTCTGTCACTGGGTACAAGAAGATAACAATATCACTGATCTGTGACTATGCACCACTTCTGTCACTGGGTACAAGAAGACAACAATATCACTGATCTGTGACTATGCACTGCTTCTGTCACTGGGTACAAGAAGATAACAATATCACTGATCTGTGACTATGCACCGCTTCTGTCACTGGGTACAAGAAGATAATATCACTGATCTGTGACTATGCACCAGTTCTGTCACTGGGTACAAGAAGATAACAATATCAGTGATCTGTGACTATGCACCACTACTGTCACTGGGTACAAGAAGGTAATGATATCACTGATCTGTGACTATGCACTGCTTCTGTCATTGGGTACAAGAAGACAACAATATCACTGATCTGTGACTATGCACCGGTTCTGTCACTGGGTACAAGAAGACAACAATATCACTGATCTGTGACTATGCACCGGTTCTGTCACTGGGTACAAGAAGACAACAATATCACTGATCTGTGACTATGCACCACTTCTGTCACTGGGTACAAGAAGATAACAATATCACTGATCTGTGACTATGCACCGCTTCTGTCACTGTGTACAAGAAGATAATATCACTGATCTGTGACTATGCACCGCTTCTGTCACTGGGTACAAGAAGATAACGATATCACTGATCTGTGACTATGCACCGCTTCTGTCACTGGGTACAAGAAGGTAATGATATCACTGATCTGTGACTATGCACCGCTTCTGTCAATGGGTACAAGAAGGTAATGATATCACTGATCTGTGACTATGCACCGCTTCTGTCACTGGGTACAAGAAGACAACAATATCACTGATCTGTGACTATGCACCGCTTCTGTCACTGGGTACAAGAAGATAACAATATCACTGATCTGTGACTATGCACTGCTTCTGTCACTGGGTACAAGAAGATAACAATATCACTGATCTGTGACTATGCACCGCTTCTGTCACTGGGTACAAGAAGATAATATCACTGATCTGTGACTATGCACCAGTTCTGTCACTGGGTACAAGAAGATAACGATATCACTGATCTGTGACTATGCACCGCTTCTGTCAATGGGTACAAGAAGATAACGATATCACTGATCTGTGACTATGCACCGCTTCTGTCACTGGGTACAAGAAGACAACAATATCACTGATCTGTGACTATGCACCGGTTCTGTCACTGGGTACAAGAAGATAACAATATCACTGATCTGTGACTATGCACCGCTTCTGTCACTGTGTACAAGAAGATAATATCACTGATCTGTGACTATGCACCGCTTCTGTCACTGGGTACAAGAAGATAACGATATCACTGATCTGTGACTATGCACCGCTTCTGTCACTGGGTACAAGAAGATAACGATATCACTGATCTGTGACTATGCACCGCTTCTGTCAATGGGTACAAGAAGGTAATGATATCACTGATCTGTGACTATGCACCGCTTCTGTCACTGGGTACAAGAAGACAACAATATCACTGATCTGTGACTATGCACCGCTTCTGTCACTGGGTACAAGAAGGTAATGATATCACTGATCTGTGACTATGCACCAGTTCTGTCACTGGGTACAAGAAGATAGGAATATCACTGATCTGTCACTGCACTGCTTCTGTCATTGGGTACAAGAAGACAACAATATCACTGATCTGTGACTATGCACCGGTTCTGTCACTGGGTACAAGAAGACAACAATATCACTGATCTGTGACTATGCACCGCTTCTGTCACTGGGTACAAGAAGATAATATCACTGATCTGTGACTATGCACCGCTTCTGTCACTGGGTACAAGAAGATAACGATATCACTGATCTGTGACTATGCACCGCTTCTGTCAATGGGTACAAGAAGATAACGATATCACTGATCTGTAACTATGCACCGCTTCTGTCACTGGGTACAAGAAGACAATATCACTGATCTGTGACTATGCACCGCTTCTGTCACTGGGTACAAGAAGATAACGATATCACTGATCTGTGACTATGCACTGCTTCTGTCACTGGGTACAAGAAGATAACGATATCACTGATCTGTGACTATGCACTGCTTCTGTCACTGATCTGTGACTATGCACTGCTTCTGTCACTGATCTGTGACTATGCACCAGTTCTGTCACTGGGTACAAGAAGATAGGAATATCACTGATCTGTGACTATGCACTGCTTCTGTCATTGGGTACAAGAAGACAACAATATCACTGATCTGTGACTATGCACCGGTTCTGTCACTGGGTACAAGAAGACAACAATATCACTGATCTGTGACTATGCACCGCTTCTGTCACTGGGTACAAGAAGACAACAATATCACTGATCTGTGAATATGCACTGCTTCTATCACTGGGTACAAGAAGACAACAATATCACTGATCTGTGACTATGCACCGCTTCTATCACTGGGTACAAGAAGGTAACAATATCACTGATCTGTGACTATGCACTGCTTCTGTCACTGGGTACAAGAAGACAACAATATCACTGATCTGTGACTATGCACCGGTTCTGTCACTGGGTACAAGAAGAAAACAATATCACTGATCTGTGACTATGCACCGCTTCTGTCACTGGGTACAAGAAGACAACAATATCACTGATCTGTGACTATGCACCGCTTCTGTCACTGGGTACAAGAAGAAAACAATATCACTGATCTGTGACTATGCACAGCTTCTGTCACTGGGTACAAGAAGGTAAGAATATCACTGATATGTGACTATGCACCGCTTCTGTCACTGGGTACAAGAAGATAACAACAGTGGCGTCACTAGGGTTGGTGTCACCTGGGGCGGTACGTTATGGTGTCACCCCCCCCTCCCCCCAGAAAGCAGACACACACAAACACAAAAACACAGGCACACACACATACAAACACTCAGACACACTCAGACACACTTAAAAACACACTCGGATGCACACACAAACACTCGGAAACACACTCAGACACACGCACAAAAACACTCAGACACACACACACAAAAGCACTCAGACACACACACACACACAAAACACTCAGACATACACAAAAACACTCAGACACACACACACACAAACTCAGACACACACACACAAAAGCACTCAGACACACACACACAAAAGCACTCAGACACACACACACACAAACTCAGACACACACACATACAAAATATGTAAACTGCACTGCATTAATTATAAAGCTCATGCCTAGAGATGCTCCCTGGCTCAGCAGAGCATCAAATGAAAGATAAACAGAGCACTCTAAAAATAAATCACTAAAGAAAAGGTTTAGGAGCGCAAACTATGAAAATTCTGCTCTCTGACTCTGTTCCAAGTCTGTCAGTGCACAGCCCCGGGCCGCGTGTCTACTGCTTCTTATGGCCAAGCACCTCTGCTCTCTGTCCACCCCCAGACCCCTGCCTGCCCTCCCCTCCTACCTCTTCAGTGTGAACTTAGTGTACCGTAACCGTACAGGTCTGGTGGGCATCATACGTGGCTCCTTCGCTTTAGAGACAGTGTCAGACAGTCATGTGGTCAGGTGCCAGGCATCCCCCTCATGATTTCCCAGTTCCCGATTAGAGAGACAGCACAGCAGTGAGTGACTCCACTGCTCCACACGCCACTGAGCAGTGAACACAGATAGGCAGGCAGGTTTAGGTTAGCAGCGCAACTTTGCAAGCCCCACGGCATGCCCACAACATTCATAGTGAAATTGGGCAGTGGAGGAGCAAAGTACAAACAAGCAAAAGCAGCCGGGAAACTAAAAGAAAAGGTTTAGGAGCGCAAACTATGAAAATTCTGCTCTCTGACTCTGTTCCAAGTCTGTCAGTGCACAGCCCCGGGCCGCGTGTCTACTGCTTCTTATGGCCAAGCACCTCTGCTCTCTGTCCACCCCCAGACCCCTGCCTGCCCTCCCCTCCTACCTCTTCAGTGTGAACTTAGTGTACCGTAACCGTACAGGTCTGGTGGGCATCATACGTGGCTCCTTCGCTTTAGAGACAGTGTCAGACAGTCATGTGGTCAGGTGCCAGGCATCCCCCTCATGATTTCCCAGTTCCCGATTAGAGAGACAGCACAGCAGTGAGTGACTCCACTGCTCCACACGCCACTGAGCAGTGAACACAGATAGGCAGGCAGGTTTAGGTTAGCAGCGCAACTTTGCAAGCCCCACGGCATGCCCACAACATTCATAGTGAAATTGGGCAGTGGAGGAGCAAAGTACAAACAAGCAAAAGCAGCCGGGAAACTATTTGTGGAAATTGCAGCGCTGGCTCAAAAAAATGAAGTGTCTACAACTTCCCCAGTCCCACTAATGTTCATTTTTTTTTTTTTTTGGTGGTGTCACCCCCTGGAGGGTGTCACCCAGGTGCGGCCCACACCCCCCGCACCCCACTAGTGATGCCACTGGATAACAATATTACTGATCTGTGACTATGCACCACTTCTGTCACTGGGTACAAGAAGATAACAATATTACTGATCTGTGACTATGCACCGCTTCTGTCACTGGGTACAAGAAGACAACAATATCACTGATCTGTGACTATGCATCGGTTCTGTCACTGGGTACAAGAAGACAACAATATCACTGATCTGTGACTATGCACTGCTTCTGTCACTGGGTACAAGAAGATAATATCACTGATCTGTAACTATGCACCACTTTTGTCACTGGGTACAAGAAGATAACAATATCACTGATCTGTGACTATGCACTGCTTCTGTCATTCGGTACAAGAAGATAATATCACTGATCTGTGACTATGCACCACTTCTGTCACTGGGTACAAGAAGATAGCAATATCACTTATCTGTGACTATGTACCGATTCTGTCACTGGGTACAAGAATACTTCAGTTCCAAGATGGTGGCCCCAGTGTGAAAATGCAGAACGTCACTGACCAGCACTTTAGAATAAGAGAACAGCTTTGAAGAGAGCTGCAGGGACAATAGCATGATAAAGTAGTAACCTGCTACTGCAGTTGTACCCAGCTGTTTAACCTCCCTGTTACTTTGTGTTCCACCTGCCCCAGCTAATCCCTTTTACCTTCAGACTGCATCACCTATATATCCCCTGTGGTACCCGCAGGTGTCTTTTAGGGTATACGTTTAATCTACTACCAGTGCTCTAACACGGATGTGCCACAAACCCACAAATGCATTTTGGAGGCTATGACAGAGTAGATTTGCACTTGGTAGTAAAGCCTCTAGCACAATGTAAATGTAATATTAGGTTTGGACTGAAAGTGCAATATTAACGTGCTTTAAAGGATTATTTAGTTTATTTTTTTCTCCAAACTCCATGACTGCTCCTGGTAACTCCCTGTGAGTGTACACAGCTGCTGATTGGTGAATATGCTTTTTTGTGCTTGGCTGCCTTTAGAGAGTGTGTATATATAGGATATGCCCCAATCTTGGGCTGTATAACAAGTGTATTCTCTGGGTTTCTATTTTTATTAAGCAGCCTTTTAGCTACATTTATATTGCTACAACCCCAAGCATAGTATACATTTTTATGTTTGGTGTAAACAGCAGTGAGTGTGTTAGAAAGTTGCATTGTTGCTTCACTGCTCCTAATAAATCTATATAGAAATCCTTCCTCCTACAGTATTGTGTCACATCAAGATTCTGTCTAGGTACTATCGCCTAGATTACGAGTTCTGCGTTAGCTTTAAAAAGCAGCGTTAAGGGGTCCTAATGCTGCTTTTTAACACCCGCTGGTATTACGAGTCAGGCAGGAAAGGGTCTACCGCTCACTTTTTTTCCGCGACTTTTCCATACCGCAAATCCCCTTACGTCAATTGCGTATCCTATCTTTTTAATGGGATTTTCCTAACGCTGGTATTACAAGTCAAGGAAGAAGTGAGCGGTACAGCCTCTACCTCCAAGACTCCTACCGCATATAAAAGTCAGTAGTTAAGAGTTTTATGGGCTAACGCCGGAACATAAAGCTCTTAACTAAAGTGCTAAAAAGTACACTAACACCCATAAACTACCTATGAACCCCTAAACAGAGGCCCCCCACATCGCAAACACTATAATAAAATTATTTAACCCCTAATCTGCCGACCGGACATCGCCGCCACTATAATAAATGTATTAACCCCTAAACCGCCGCACTCCCACCTCGCAAACACTATAATAAATTTTATTAACCCCTAATCTGCCCCCCCCACGTCGCCGCCACCTACCTACAATTATTAACCCCTAATCTCCCGCCCCCAACGTCGCCGCTACTATAATAAAGTTATTAACCCCTAAACCTATGTCTAACCCTAACCCTAACACCCCCCTAAATTAAATATAATTTAAATAAATCTAAATAAAATTACTATAATTAAATAGATTAATCCTATTTAAAACTAAATACTTACCTATCAAATAAACCCTAATATAGCTACAATATAACTAATAGTTACATTGTAGCTATTTTAGGATTTATATTTATTTTACAGGCAACTTTGTATTTATTTTAACTAGGTACAATAGCTATTAAATAGTTAATAACTATTTAATAGCTACCTAGTTAAAATAATTACAAAATTACCTGTAAAATAAATCCTAACCTAAGTTACAAATACACCTAACACTACACTATCAATACATTAATTAAATTAATTAACTACAAATATCTAAAATAAATACAATTAAATAAACTAAACTATATTACAAAAACAAACACTAAATTACAAAAAACAAAAAAATATTACAAGAAGTTTAATCTAATTACACCTAATCTAAGCCCCCTAATAAAATAAAAAAGCCCCCCAAAATAACAAAATTCCCTATCCTAAACTAAATAAGTAATCAGCTCTTTTACCAGCACTTAAAAAGGGCTTTTCTCTTGTAAGATGTATCGAGTCCACGGATTCATCCTTACTTGTGGGATATTCTCCTTCCCTACAGGAAGTGGCAAAGAGAGCACCCACAGCAGAGCTGTCTATATAGCTCCTCCCTTAGCTCCACCCCCCAGTCATTCTCTTTGCCTACTCTAAGTACTAGGAAGGGCAGAGCGAGTTTGGTGACAAAAATGTTAGTTTTTTATTTCTCAAGCAAAAGTTTGGTATTTTAAATGGTGCCGGTGTGTACTATTACTCTCTGGCAGAAAAGGGATGAAGATTTCTGCAAGGAGGATTATGATTTTAGCACTTTGTAACTAAGATCCACTGCTGTTCTCACAAGGGCTGAAGAGTACAGGAAAACTTCAGTTGGGGGAACAGTTTGCATGCTAAGCTGCATATGAGGTATGTTCAGTCTATATTTTTCTAGACAGACTGTGTTAATTCTAGAAAAGGCTGGCAATATCCCCATTAGGGAAGGGTAAGCTGTATTCAGACACTTGGATAGGAATTTCAGCTTGCTTGAAGGGCTCATTAGTTACTGGTGACACTGTTAGGAAAAAACGTTTTTGTTTATTCAGTAAATGATGCAATTATAACGTTTTTTTGAAGGGACTAAAGGGGTTATTGTGGCTAGTTTTAGTGTTTTTTAACCCACATGGTTAATTAAGAGACACTCAGGTGTTCTTCTAATAGGCCTCAAAACATTGAGTGAGGTGGGAGGGGCCTATTTTGGCACCTCAGTTGCTCAGTTTCTTTTCCTCAGAGACATCTAACTGCTTCTCCAGAGGTTCCTGCTGTGTTTGAGGGCTGTTAAAGAGGTTTTTCCCCCCCACAAAGCGTTCTGAAGGGCAGGCAGGCGCCACAGCAGAGCTGTGGCAAGGTGCTGAAAGTCTTTTTTACCGGTTTTGACGTTTTTTCAATCCGGTTTTGCCATTAAGGGGTTAATTGTTTATTTGCATAGCTGTGCAAAGTTACTAAGGCTGTAAGATACTACTGTAAAAATTTCGTTAAGTTTACTGCTTTTTTTCACTGTTTTGCAGAACTTGTGCAGCTTTTTTTCTCTTAAAGGCACAGTACCGTTTTGTTTCTATGGAATTTCTCAGATTCGCCTTTCTAAACAGGCATTACCAGTTTGTGGCCCTTCCCTTCGGGTTGGCCACGGCTCCCAGAATTTTCGCAAAAGTGCTAGGATCCCTTCTGGCGGTTCTACGACCACGGGACATAGCAGTGGCGCCTTATCTAGACGACATCTTAATTCAGGCGTCGACTTTCCAGCTAGCCAAGTCTCACACGGACATCGTGTTGGCTTTTCTGAGATCTCACGGGTGGAAGGTGAACATAAAAAAGAGTTCTCTCTTCCCCCTCACAAGAGTTTCCTTCCTAGGGACTCTGATAGACTCGGTAGAAATGAAAATATTTCTGACGGAGGTCAGAAAATCAAAACTCTTAACCACTTGCCGAGCTCTTCATTCCATTCCTCGGCCATCAGTGGCTCAGTGTATGGAAGTAATTGGACTCATGGTAGCGGCAATGGACATAGTTCCTTTTGCCCGCCTACACCTCAGACCACTGCAACTATGCATGCTCAAACAGTGGAATGGGGATTATGCAGATTTATCTCCTCAACTGCATCTGGATCAGGAGACCAGAGATTCTCTTCTCTGGTGGTTGTCTCAGGACCACCTGTCTCAGGGAATGTATTTCCGCAGGCCAGAGTGGCTCATTGTAACGACAGATGCAGTCTGGAACTCCCTGAAAGACACAGGGCTTATGGTCTCGGGAGGAATCTCTTCTTCCGATAAACATTCTAGAACTGAGAGCGATATTCAATGCGCTTCAGGCGTGGCCTCAGCTTGCTGCGGCCAAATTCATCAGGTTTCAGTAGGACAACATCACGAATGTAGCTTATATCAATCATCAAGGAGGAACAAGGAGTTCTCTAGCGATGATGGAGGTAACCAAAATAATCTGATGGGCAGAGGATCACTCTTGCCATCTCTCAGCAATCCACATCCCAGGAGTAGAGAACTGGGAGGCGGATTTCCTAAGTCGTCAGACTTTTCATCCGGGGGAGTGGGAACTCCATCCGGAGGTATTTGCCCAGCTGATTCAGCTATGGGGTACACCAGAATTGGATCTGATGGCGTCTCGTCAGAATGCCAAACTTCCTCGTTACGGGTCCAGGTCCCGGGATCCCAAGGCGGTACTGATAGATGCTCTAGCAGTGCCTTGGTCCTTCAATCTGGCCTATGTATTTCCACCGTTTCCTCTCCTCCCACGTCTGGTTGCCAGAATCAAGCAGGAGAGAGCTTCGGTGATTCTGATAGCACCTGCGTGGCCACGCAGGACTTGGTATGCAGACGTTGTGGACATGTCCTCGGTTCCACCGTGGACTCTGCCAATGAGGCGGGACCTTCTAATCCAAGGTCCGTTCACGCATTGAAATCTAATTTCTCTGCGTCTGACTGCTTGGAGATTGAACGCCTGATTCTATCAAAGCGTGGTTTCTCTGAGTCGGTCATTGATACCCTGAGTCACCAGGAAGATCTATCATAAAATTTGGTGCAAATATCTTTATTGGTGTGAATCCAAAGGTTACTCGTGGAGTAAGATTAGGATTCCTAGAATATTGTCTTTCTTTCATGTAATTGGCAAGAGTCCATGAGCTAGTGACATATGGGATATACATTCCTACCAGGAGGGGCAAAGTTTCCCAAACCTCAAAATGCCTATAAATACACCCCCCACCACACCCACAATTCAGTTTTTACAAACTTTGCCTCCTATGGAGGTGGTGAAGTAATTTTGTGCTAGATTTCTACGTTGATATGCGCTTCGCAGCATGCTGAAGCCCAGTTTTCCTCTCAGAGTGCAGTGAATGACAGAGGGATGTGAAGGGAGTATTGCCTATTGAATGCTATGGTCATCCTATCGGGGATCTATTTTATAGGTTCTCTGTTATCGGTCGTAGAGATCTCTTCTTCTACCTCCCTTTTCAGATCGACGATATACTCTTATATACCATTACCTCTACTGATTCTCGTTTCAGTACTGGTTTGGCTATCTACTATATGTAGATGAGTGTCTTTTGGTAAGTATGTCTTATTTTATTTATGACACTCTCAGCTATGGTTTGGCACTTTATATGCAAAGTTCAAAATATATGTTTTATACTTATATTTGCCATGATTCAGGTTAATCAGTATATTTCCTTCATTCAGACTGTCAGTTTCATTTTTTGGGAAATGCATATGAATAAAAAAATTTCTTACCTGAAAATGTTTCAAATTGACTTTTCTTCTAAATTGCGGGCTGTTAGGCTCGCTGGTGCAAAAAATGCTAGAATTTATTGCATCATTTTTGGCGCGAAAATTACGTTCGTTGACGTTATGATGTCATTTCCGGCGTCGTAGTTGACGCCGAGAGTTTTCACGTAGTTGCGTCATCTATGACGCTCATGTTTGTTGCAGACGTTTTTGGCGCCAAAAAAATTGTCAATTGTGGGCGTCATACTTGGCGCCAGTTTTTTTTTGGACATTATTTAAGTCTCACTTTCTTTTTGCTTCTGGTTCCTAGAGGCTTGTTCTGTTTGCATTTTTTCCCATTCCTGAAACTGTCATTTAAGGAATTTGATAATTTTGCTTTATATGTTGTTTTTTCTATTACATATTGCAAGATGTCGCAATCTGACCCTGTATCAGAATCTACTTCTGGAAAGCTGCTGCCTGATGTCGGTTCTACCAAAGCTAAGTGCATTTGTTGTAAACTTGTGGTAACTGTTCCTCCGGCTGTAGTTTGTGTTAGTTGTCATGATAAACTTTCAAAAGCTGATAATATTTCCATTAGTAGTAGTCCATTACCTGTTGTTGTTCCTTCAACATCTAATGTTCAAGATATTCCTGTTAATGTAAGAGAATTTGTTTCTAATTCTATTCAGAAAGCTCTGTCTGTTATACCACCTTCTAATAAACGTAAAAGGTCTTTTAAAACTTCTCATAAATCAGATGAATTTTTAAATGACCGCCAACATTCTGATTTATCTATCTCTGATGAGGATCTATCTGGTTCAGAAGATTCTGCCTCAGATATTGACACTGACAAATCTTCATATTTATTTAAGATGGAGTTTATTCGTTCTTTATTAAAAGAGGTGTTGATTGCATTAGATATGGAGGAGTCTAGTCCTCTTGATATTAAAACCAGTAAATGTTTAAATGAGGTTTTTAAACCTCATGTAATTATTCCAGAGGTTTTTCCAGTTCCTGATGCTATTTCAGATGTAATTTCTAGGGAATGGAATAGTTTGGGTACTTCATTTACTCCTTCTTTAAGGTTTAAGAGACTGTACCCTTTGCCGGCTGATAGATTGGAGTTTTGGGAAAAAATCCCCAAAGTTGATGGGGCTATCTCTACTCTTGCTAAACGTACTACTATTCCTACGGCAGATAGTACTTGTTTTAAAGATCCTTTAAATAGGAAGCTTGAATCTTTTCTAAGGAAGGCTTATTTATGTTCAGGTAATCTTCTTAGGCCTGCTATTTCTTTGGCTGATGTTGCTGCAGCTTTAACTTTTTGGTTGGAGGCTTTAGCGCAACAAGTACCAGATCATAATGTGTATAGCATTGTTAAGCTTCTATAACATGCTAATAATTTCATTTGTGATGCCATTTTTGATGTCATTAGAATTGATGTCAGGTATATGTCTTTAGCTATTTTAGCTAGAAGAGCTTTATGGCTTAAATCTTGGTATGCTGATATGACTTCTAAGTCAACATTTCTATCTCTTTCTTTCCAAGGTAATAAATTATTTGGTTCTCAGTTGGATTCTATTATTTCAACTGTCACTGGGGGGAAGGGAGCTTTTTTGCCTCAGGATAAAAAATCTAAGGGTAAATTTAGGGCTGCTAACCGTTTTCGTTCCTTTCGTCAGAATAAGCAACAGAAGCCTGACCCTTTCCCTAAAGGAATGGTTTCCAATTGGAAGCCTTCTCCAGTCTGGAATAAATCCAAGCCTTTTAGAAAATCAAAACCAGCCCAAAGTCTGCATGAAGGTGCGGCCCTCATTCCAGCACAGCTGGTAGGGGGCAGATTACGATTTTTCAAAGATGTTTGGATCAGTTCAATTCAAAATTATTGGATTCAGAACATTGTTTCTCAAGGGTACAGAATAGGTTTCAAGGTAAGACCGCCTGTGAGAAGGTTCTTTCTCTCACACATTCCAATAAACCCAGTAAAGGCTCAGGCTTTTCTGAAATGTGTTTCAGACCTGGAGTCATCTGGGGTAATTGTGCCAGTTCCATATCCGGAACGGTGTCTGTGGTTTTATTCAAATCTGTTCATTGTACCAAAGAAAGAGAATTCTTTCAGACCAGTTCTGGATCTAAAAATTTTGAATCGTTATGTAAGGATACCAACATTCAAAATGGTGACTATAAGGACTATTCTGCCTTTTGTTCAGCAAGGGCATTATATGTCCACAATAGACTTACAGGATGCATATCTTCATTTTCCAATTCATCCAGATCACTATCAGTTCCTGAGATTCTCTTTTCTAGACAAGCATTACCAGTTTGTTGCTCTTCCTTTTGGCCTAGCAACAGCTCCAAGGATCTTCTCAAAGGTTCTTGGTGCCCTTCTCTCTGTAATCAGAGAGCGGGGTATTGCGGTGTTTCCTTATTTGGATGATATCTTGGTACTTGCTCAGTCTTTACATTCTGCAGAATCTCACACAAATCAACTCGTGTTGTTTCTTCAAAAACATGGTTCGAGGATCAATTTACCAAAAAGTTCCTTGATTCCTCAGACAAGGGTAACCTTTTTGGGATTCCAAATAGATTCAGTATCCATGACTTTGTCTCTAACAGACAAAAGACGTCTGAAATTGGTTTCAGCTTGTCGGAACCTTCAGTCTCGGTCATTCCCTTCAGTAGCTATGTGCATGGAAGTTTTAGGTCTCATGACTGCAGCATCGGACGCGATCCCCTTTGCTCGTTTTCACATGAGACCTCTTCAGCTTTGTATGCTGAACCTTTGGTGCAGGGATTATACAAAGATATCACAATTGATATCCTTAAATCCCAATACTCGACTGTTTCTGACTTTGTGGTTAAATTACCACCGTTTAGTTCAAGGGGCCTCTTTTGTTCGTCCAACCTGGACTGTGATTTCAACAGATGCGAGTCTTTCAGGTTGGGGAGCTGTCTGGGGATCTCTGACAGAGCAGGGGGTTTGGAAATCTCAAGAGGCGAGATTACCAATCAATATTTTGGAACTCCGTGCGATTTTCAGAGCTCTTCAGTTCTGGCCTCTTCTGAAGAGAGAATCGTTTATTTGTTTTCAGACAGACAATGTCACAACCGTGGCGTATGTCAATCATCAAGGTGGGACTCACAGTCCTCAGGCTATGAAAGAAGTATCTCGGATACTTGCATGGGCGGAATCCAGCTCCTGTCTAATCTCTGCGGTTCATATCCCAGGTATAGACAATTGGGAAGCGGATTATCTCAGTCGCCAGACTTTACATCCGGGAGAATGGTCTCTTCACCCAGAGGTGTTTCTTCAGATTGTTCAGATATGGGGGCTTCCAGAAATAGATCTGATGGCTTCTTAACTAAACAGGAAACTTCCCAGGTATCTGTCCTGATCCAGGGATCCTCAGGCGGAAGCAGTGGATGCGTTGTCACTTCCTTGGAATGATCAACCTGCTTATATCTTTCCGCCTCTAGTTCTTCTTCCAAGAGTGATTTCCAAAATCATAATGGAACGTTTGTTTGTTCTGCTGGTGGCTCTAGCATGGCCACACAGGTTTTGGTATGCAGATCTTGTTTGGATGTCCAGTCGCCAACCTTGGCCAATTCCGTTAAGGTCAGACCTTCTATCTCAAGGTCCGTTTTTCCATCAGGATCTCAAATCATTAAATTTGAAGGTATGGAGATTGAACGCTTAGTGCTTAGTCATAGAGGTTTCTCTGACTCAATACTATGTTGCAGGCTTGTAAATCTGTGTCTAGAAAGATTTATTACCGAGTTTGGAAGACTTACATTTCATGGTGTTCCTCTCATAAGTTCTCTTGGCATTCTTTTAGAATTCCTAGAATTTTACAGTTTTTTCAGGATGGTTTGGATAAGGGTTTGTCCGCAAGTTCCTTGAAAGGACAAATCTCTGCTCTTTCTGTTCTGTTTCACAGAAAAATTGCTAATCTTCCTGACATTTGTTTGTTTTGTACAGGCTTTGGTTCGTATCAAGCCTGTCATTAAGTCAATCTCTCCTCCTTGGAGTCTTAATTTGGTTTTGAGAGCTTTACAGGCTCCTCCGTTTGAGCCTATGCATTCTCTGGATATTAAGTTACTTTCTTGGAAAGTATTGTTTCTTTTGGCTATCTCTTCTGCTAGAAGAGTTTCTGAATTATCTGCTCTTTCTTGTGAATCTCCTTTTCTGATTTTTCATCAGGATAAGGCGGTTTTGCGGACTTCATTTAAATTTTTACCTAAGGTTGTGAATTCCAACAACATTAGTAGAGAAATTGTTGTCCCTTCTTTGTGTCCTAATCCTAAGAATTCTTTGGAAAGATCTTTGCATTCTTTGGATGTGGTAAGAGCTTTGAAATATTATGTTGAAGCTACTAAAGATTTCAGAAAGACTTCTAGTCTATTTGTTATCTTTTCTGGTCCTAAGAAAGGCCAGAAAGCTTCTGCGATTTCTTTGGCTTCTTGGTTAAAACTTTTGATTCATCATGCTTATGTGGAGTCGGGTAAATCCCCGCCTCAGAGGATTACGGCTCATTCTACTAGGTCAGTTTCTACTTCCTGGGCTTTTAAGAATGAAGCTTCTGTTGATCAGATTTGCAAAGCAGCAACTTGGTCTTCTTTGCATACTTTTACTAAATTCTACCATTTTGATGTTTTTTCTTCTTCAGAAGCAGTTTTTGGTAGAAAAGTTCTTCAGGCAGCTGTTTCAGTTTGATTCTTCTGCTTATAATTTCATTTTTTTTCATTATAAGAATAAAACTTTTTGATTTGGGTTGTGGATTCTTTTTTCAGCGGAATTGGCTGTCTTTATTTTTATCTCTCCCTCTCTAGTGACTCTTGCGTGGAGTTCCACATCTTGGGTATTTGCTATCCCATACGTCACTAGCTCATGGACTCTTGCCAATTACATGAAAGAAAACATAATTTATGTAAGAACTTACCTGATAAATTAATTTCTTTCATATTGGCAAGAGTCCATGAGGCCCACCCTTTTTATGGTGGTTATGATTTTTTTGTATAAAGCACAAATTCCTTGTTGATGCTTTCGCTCCTTTCTTATCACCCCACTTCTTGGCTATTCGTTAAACTGAATTGTGGGTGTGGTGGGGGGTGTATTTATAGGCATTTTGAGGTTTGGGAAACTTTGCCCCTCCTGGTAGGAATGTATATCCCATACGTCACTAGCTCATGGACTCTTGCCAATATGAAAGAAATTAATTCATCAGGTAAGTTCTTACATAAATTATGTTTTTCTCCAAGAAGGTTTGGAGAAGGGATTATCAGCTAGTTCCCTAAAAGGACAAATATCTGCTTTGTCTATTCTACTACACAAACGTCTGGCAGATGTCCCAGATGTTCAAGCATTTAGTCAGGCTTTGGTCAGAATCAAGCCTGTATTTAAACCTGTTGCTCCGCCATGGAGCCTAAACTTAGTTCTTAAAGTTCTTCAAGGGGTTCTGTTTGAACCTATGCATTCCATAGATATTAAGCTTCTATCTTGGAAAGTTTTGTTTTTAGTAGCTATCTCTTTACTGCTTTACAATGTGATTCCCTTTACCTTGTTTTCCATGCAGATAAGGTGGTTTTGCGTACCAAACCTGGATTTCTTCCTAAGGTTGTTTCTAATAAGAATATCAATCAAGAGATTGTGGCACCTTCTCTGTGTCCTAATCCTTTATCTAAGAAGGAACGTCTGTTACACAATCTTGATGTGGTTCGTGCTTTAAAGTTCTACTTACAAGCAACTAAAGATTTCCGTCAAACATCTTCATTGTTTGTTGTTTATTCTGGTAAACGGAGAGGTCAAAGGGCTACGGCTACCTCTCTTTCCTTTTGGCTGAAAAGCATCATCCGTTTGGCCTATGAGACTGCTGGACAGCAGCCTTCTGAAAGAATTACTGCTCATTCTACTAGAGCTGTGGCTTCCACATGGGCTTTTAAAAATGAGGCTTCTGTTGAACAGATTTGTAAGGCGGCGACTTGGTCTTCGCTTCATACTTTTTCCAAATTTTACAAATTCGATACTTTTGCTTCTTCTGAGGCTATTTTTGAGAGAAAGGTTCTACAAGCAGTGGTGCCTTCCGTTTAAGGTCCCTGTCTTGTCCCTCCCTTCATCCGTGTCCTAAAGCTTTGGTATTGGTATCCCACAAGTAAGGATGAATCCGTGGACTCGATACATCTTACAAGAGAAAACATAATTTATGCTTACCTGATAAATTTATTTCTCTTGTGATGTATCGAGTCCACGGCCCGCCCTGTTTTTTAAGACAGGCATATATATTTTTATTTTTAAACTTTCAGTCACCACTGCACCCTATAGTTTCTCCTTTTTCTTCCTAGCCTTTGGTCGAATGACTGGGGGGTGGAGCTAAGGGAGGAGCTATATAGACAGCTCTGCTGTGGGTGCTCTCTTTGCCACTTCCTGTAGGGAAGGAGAATATCCCACAAGTAAGGATGAATCCGTGGACTCGATACATCACAAGAGAAATAAATTTATCAGGTAAGCATAAATTATGTTTTTGCGGGGCATTGCCCCAAAGTAATCAGCTCTTTTACCTGTTAAAAAAAGAAATACAATACCCCCCTCAACATTACAACCCACCACCCACACACCCCTACTCTAAAACCAACCCGATCCCCCCTTAAAAAAACCTAACACTACCCCATTGAAGATCACCCTACCTTGAACCGTCTTCAGCCAGCCGGGCACCGATGGGGCAGAAGAGGACATCCGGACCGGCACAAGTCTTCATCCGATCCGGCCAGAAGTCTTCATCCGATCGGGGCAGAAGAGGTCCTCCATCCAGCAGAAGTCTTCATCCAAGCAGCATCTTCTATCTTCATCCATCCGGCGCGGAGCGGGTCCATCTTCAAGACATCCGACGCGGAGCATCCTCTTCTTTCCGACGAGTAACAACGAATGAAGGTTCCTTTAAATGACGTCATCCAAGATGGCGTCCCTCGAATTCCGATTGGCTGATAGGATTCTAGATAGAATCGAGGTCAATTCTATTGGCTGATCCAATCAGCCAATCGGATTGAACTTCAATCCGATTGGCTGATTAAATCAACCAATCTGATTTTTCCTACCTTAATTCCGATTGGCTGATAGAATCCTATCAGCCAATCGGAATTCGAGGGACGCCATCTTGGATGACGTCATTTAAAGGAACCTTCATTCGTCGTTAGTCGTCAGAAAGCAGAGGATGCTCCGCATCGGATGTCTTGAAGATGGACCCGCTCCGCGCCGGATGGATGAAGATAGAAGATGCCGCTTGGATGAAGACTTCTGCTGGATGGAGGACCTCTTCTGCCCCATTGGTGCCCAGCTGGCTGAAGACGGCTCAAGGTAGGGTGATCTTCAATGGGGTAGTGTTAGTTTTTTTTTAAGGGGGGATCGGGTGGGTTTTAGAGTAGGGGTGTGTGGGTGGTGGGTTGTAATGTTGGGGGGTATTGTATTTATTTTTTTTTACAGGTAAAAGAGCTGATTACTTTGGGGCAATGCCCGGCTAAAAGCCCTTTTAAGGGCTGGTAAAAGAGCTGATTACTTTGTAATTTAGTTTAGGATAGGGAATTTTGTTATTTTGGGGGGCTTTTTTATTTTATTAGGGGGCTTAGATTAGGTGTAATTAGATTAAAATTCTTGTAATATTTTTTATTTAATTGTATTTTATTTTAGATATTTGTAGTTAATTAATTTAATTAATTTATTGATAGTGTAGTGTTAGGTGTATTTGTAACTTAGGTTAGGATTTATTTTACAGGTAATTTTGTAATTATTTTAACTAGGTAGCTATTAAATAGTTATTAACTATTTAATAGCTATTGTACCTAGTTAAAATAAATACAAAGTTGCCTGTAAAATAAATATAAATCCTAAAATAGCTACAATGTATCTATTAGTTATATTGTAGATATATTAGGGTTTATTTGATAGGTAAGTATTAAGTTTTAAATAGGATTAATTTTTTTAATTATAGAAATTTTATTTAGATTGATTAAAAATAGATTTAAGTTAGGGGGGTGTTAGGGTTAGACTTAGGTTTAGGGGTTAATACATTTAATATAGTAGCGGCGACGTTGGGGGGCGGCAGATTAGGGGTTAATAAATATAATGTAGGTGTTGGCGATGTTAGGGGCAGCAGATTAGGGGTTCATAAGTATAATTTAGGTGGCGGCGGTGTCCGGAGCGGCAGATTAGGAGTTAATAGTATAATGCAGGTGGCGACGATGTTGGGGGGCGGCAGATTAGAGGTTAATACTGTAAGTGTAAGGTTAGTGGTGTTTAGACTCGGGGTTCATGTTAGGGTGTTAGGTGTGGACTTAGAAAGTGTTTTCCCATAGGAAACAATGTGGCTGCGTTAGGAGCTGAACGCTGCTTTTTTGCAGGTGTTAGTTTTTTTTTCAGCCGTCTCAGCCGCATTGTATCCTATGGGGAAATCGTGCACGAGCACGTTTTTCCAGCTTACCGCTACCGTAAGCAACACTGGTATTACAGGTAGAAGTGGCGCTAAATTTGCTCAACACTCACTTTTGTGAGGCTAACGCAGCCATTCAGAAAACTTGTAATACCAGCGTTGTTTAAAGTGAGCGCTGGAAAAAAAAGGAGCGTTAGCTCCGCAAGTTTTTACCGACAAAATTCGTAATCTAGCCGTAAGTTTTTATTCACATTTATGTTCCTTCTAGGGAGCTGATTTCTATCTCTAATGATAAACGTGGCCCTAAATGTATTCCTGTGGCCCCTCAGAGCAGAAGCACTTGTCATCTGCATTCTTTCTGGTATGAAACCTCATTTAATATTTCTCAGTTTTATTCACATTTTAAGGAACATTAGGCTAAATGTAATAGTGCCTACACTCTCTGTGTAACCTTTCTCAAAGCTTCCACTGTTATTTGGGAAGCAGCTTGGTACAGTAACATACATATTATAAAGACTGAATAGGCAGTTAAAGGGACAGTCTAGTCCGAAAAACTTTCATGATTCAGATAGGGCATGTAATTTTAAACAACCTAATAATTTACTTTTATCACCAATTTTGCTTTGTTCTCTTGGTATTCTTAGATGAAAGCTAAACCTGGGAGGTTCATATGCTAATTTCTAAGCACTTGAAAGCCGCATCTTCTCTCAGGGCATTTTGCCAGTTTTTCACCACTAGAGGGTGTTAGTTCATGTGTGTAATATAGATAACACTGTGCTCACGCACGTGGAACTCCTAGGAGCCAGCACTGATTGGCTAAAATGCAAGTCTGACAAAAGAACTGAAATAAGGGGCAGTTTGCAGAGGCTTAGATACAAGGTAACCACAGAGGTAAAAAGTATATTAATATAACAGTGTTGGTTTTGCAGATTTAGGGAATGGGTAATAAAGGGATTATCTATCTTTTAAAACAATACAAATTCTGGTGTAGACTGTCCCTTTAATAAAAACTGTTAACAACCCAGATCTGCTGGAGGAGTTCTTTCTAAAGCAAATAAAAAATTGTTATAGAATCTCAAATGTTTGTATCACTGTTTACTCCTGTTTCTGCTTTACATGGTTTCCTTGCACATAGTAAAGGAGAGAAATCAACTGCAAAAGAACAGCAGTAGAGAATACAATTTTAAACAACTTTCTAATTTTTTTCTATTATCTAATCTGTTTCATTCTCTTGGTATCATTTGTTGAAGGAGCAGCAATGCACTACTGGCTTCTAACTGAACACATGGGTGAGCCAATCACAATATATATATAAGCAGCCACCAATCAACAACTAGAACCTAGGTTCTCTGCTGCTCCTAAGCTTGCCTAGATAAACATTTCAGCAAAGGATTACAAGAGAAGGAAGCAAATTAAATTATAGAAGTAAATAGGAATGTTGTTTAAAATTGTATCCTCGGTCTGAATCATGAAAGAAAAAATTTGGGTTTCATGTCCCTTTAACCAAAGAGCTGAGAAAGTTGTATATTAAAACAAAAAAATAAAACATTAAATTGTTAGCTCAGTCTGAAGTCTAGAAAACTTAAATTTCACAGAATATCCACAAAAAGTCCACACGTGCAACACATGAATAAAGTGACAAATATTCAACTTAAAGGTAAAAAGCTTTAATGTGTAATAGCATTTTATTATTACACTTTTTTTGTATACAACTGTGTAATAAATACAAAAATCACAATAATGTGGTTAACACAGAAAATAATATAAACTAAAAATAAAATGTGCAACAAAAACCACACACAAGAGTGATAATATTACAGACCAATATGCAGGAATATATCCAAAGTTAAACGTGTCTTTTAAAGACTATTCACTTTAGATATATTCCTGCATATCGGTCGGTATTATTATCACTCTTTGTGTGTGGTTTTTGTTGCACATTTTATTTTTAGTATATACAAGTGTGTGTTTAACCCATGCAAAGGGATTAAACCCATCGTTCCGGAGCAGCGATGTGCTACTGGAAGCTAGCTGAACACATCTGATGAGCCAATCACAAGAGGCAAATGTGCAGCCACCATCTGATGAGCCAATCACAAGAGGCAAACGCGCAGCCACCATCTGATGAGCCAATCACAAGAGGCAAACGTGCACCTACCAATCAGCAGCTTGCTGCCCCTGAGCCTACCTAGTTATGTGTATTAACAAATAATACCCAGGAAAACATAAATTATGCTTACCAGATTATTTCCTTTCCTTCTGTAGAGGGAGAGTCCACAGCTGCACTCATTACTTGTGGGAAATACTGAACCTGGCCACCAGGAGGAGGCAAAGACAACCCAGCCAAAGGCTTAAATACCTCCCCCACTTCCCTCATCCCCCAGTCATTCTGCCGAGGGAACAAGGAACAGTAGGAGAAATATCAGGGTGAAAAAGGTGCCAGAAGAAAGAAGATAAAATTTAGGGTTGCCCATAAGAGAACACGGGTAGGAGCTGTGGACTCTCCCTGTACAGAAGGAAAGGAAATTATCTGGTAAGCATAATTTATGTTTTCCTTCTTAATACAGGGAGAGTCCATAGCTGCATTCATTACTTGTGGGAAAATTATACCCAAGCTACAGAGGACACTGAATGCTAACGGGAGGGCAAATGAGAGGCGGCCCCCATCTGAGAGCACCACAGCCTGCAAAAACCCATTCTCCCGAAAGCTGCTTCAACAGAAGCAAAGAAAAAAACTATTTGGAAAAAGAATGCAAGGAGGACCAAGCAGCCGCCCAACAATCAGATCTATAGAGATCTCATGCCAGAAACCCAAGATGACGTCACTGCTCTCAAAATGAGCCATAAACCTATGAGGAGCCTAGTGTCCCGCTGTCGCATATGCCAAGCGGAAGACACTCCTCAACTAAAAATAAGGAAGTCGACAATGACTTCTGACCCTTGCGCTTCCTAGATATAAATATTCAACAGAGAAAACTGTCTAATCTTATGTAACCTTAAAAAGACATGATTCCATAAAAAGGGAAAACCTTTTCCTTCTAGAGAAGAAATAGGACATATAAAAAAATAAATAACCACAATCTCTCGATTGAAGTCACAAATAGACACAACCTTAGGAAGAGAACCTAACCAGGCTCGTAGAATAGCCTTATTATAGAGGAAACCCCAATAAGAAGTACGAATTGCAAGGTTGCAACACAGAGACTATGGCACGTAGAAGCAATCAAAATTCTCCTCCTGCACAGGTACAAAAGTAGCCCGATGCAACCCCCTAAAAATAAGATCTAAGCTCCAAGAAGAACGCCCGGAAGCTCAATGAGCCTCTAGAGCAGAAGAAACAAACAGGGCCCAGAAACTGTCCCAACAAGTAACAAGCTAGGAAGGCCCTTCTCCGGATCATCCTGGAGGAAAAAAAGGGAACCCTGGCAGGTCAGATAGAGTGCCAGGACGAATCTTGCTCTTCCCAACAAAAGGGGTCCTCCACCCCTAAGATAGATGACAAAGAACCAGCTAAAGGAGAGGTTTGTAACCTCTCAGAAAAAACCCTCTCTAAGGCCAAGCGACCTCTCGCAGTCCGCCTCAGAAGCAATAAGATTCGATAACGCAAAGGGGCATTGACCCAGCAGATCCCTGCGACAAGGTAACCCGCATGGAGGCGAAGCCCTGAAAACGCGAATACGATCTCTCAGACACAAACGGAGCAATCAGTCTCACTGACGCCTGCTCCTGTCGGATCGAGCCATCACACGAGAAAGAGTGATATGGCAGAAGAAGAAAAAAGGGTTGAAAAGGATCCATTAGCTCTGCCTGAGGATCCCTGAACCATGACCCATTAATGGGTAACCTGGGATAGGTAAGGACGTCCTGAAATTCTCAATCTGCGTCCACATTCAGATACAAACATCCGAAAACCTTCAGATAGAGACCCTATCCCCAGATCCAGGGAATGATTGCAGGGAACATCCGTCCCTGAAGATCACAGTGGATCGCTGACAACAAGCAGTAGTGAGCCTCCGCCCACCACCAAACTCGAGATACTACGCTCTACTCAGTAGAATCTGTCCATCTCAGAAAGAGATCTAAGCCACTGAGAGAAAAAGGCTGACTAGAAACCATACACTGGGACAAACCCAGAAGACCAAACCCTCAGAGCAAAATGCATGCCTGAGGAACCATAAGAATAATCGGGAGGAAATCTCCCAAATCCACGGTCCCCCATAGTACACACTCTCCCCAACTGACAGGCTAACAATTTAAGTAAAAAACCGCCCTGGGAGAGCTAAGAGAAAAGTCCCTCAGGACCGGGAGATCTGGACCGAACACTGGAGAACGATTCTCCCAACCGGAATTCCAGGTAAATTTGACAAGACAGATTCAAAACCGCGCCATGCCGATGGCTCAGCCTCGGCAGAGATGAGACCTGTCAAAGGAAAGAAAACCCAAGAAGGGCCCCAGAACAAAATCATCACCCTCCCCCACAGAGCCAGCGATGGCCTGAAGGGGGTTTGGAAGGCACAATCTGATGAATTAATAGTCATCTAGAATAGATGGACCTGCTCTGCCTGGACCGTAATAGCTAGAAATAACTCCTCCTCTTGAGTAGAAGGAACAAGCAAGCTTACATATCTGTCAGAGCAACTCAAGGAGTAAACAGAAAATTCTGAAGTTCCAGCTATGCTAGAAGACTGAGAATAATCCAAATCAATTAGTATAAGCCCCATGGCTTAAATCTGTCTAGAAAATATTGAGGGAACCATCAACTCGAACTGAAACCGAAATGCTTCCACAGGAAGTCTCCAGAAATCTCGACAACCGAAGTCGTCAGAATGTAGTATTCCATATGACAAAACGTCTTCTTAAAAAGAGTTTCTACAACAACCAAGAGCTCTAAACAAAAAACTATCCTGAAACAGAATAGAAAAAGAAAATAGGCAAGTGCACAAAAGTAATAGCCAAGAAGGAATGTGCAAAAACAGGTCCTGCCTGTCATACGACACAAACCCCCATATAGAGCTCAGAACTGGGATTCTAATAAAATAAAAAATAAAAATATATAGAGACGATAAGAAATAGGATCTCCTCCCTCTCCACTCGTCTAATCAAGATCACTCGGAATCTCTAACATCGCCAAAACTTCTCTCAGAAGCAACTACAGGCGTGCCATTCTAAATCTAAATGCTAAATCCTCTTCAGCCGGAGTATTCAAATCAGCAGACTCCGACCCTGGAGGTCCCACCTCTGAAGCCTCAGAGGAAACCTCATCCCCAGATGACTAAACGGACACAATCGTCAATTTACACGACGGTCCCTGGGCAGGAGTGCATGGATTAACCCTTCACTTGCACGTAGCAGGAAGAGGCAAAATCGCTAAGGCCGTAGAGATGGCCATGCGGAACTGCGCAGTAATATCGGGTGGAAAAAAAGCACCCTTCAGTCGAAGGAGCACCGGGGAAACTGCATGTGTAGGAACAGAAGATTCTAGGGAACACACCTCACGGGACAAGGGATCCTCAGAGGTGGACGGCATCTCAACATTGGTTGATGAGAACACCCCGTTGCGGCATACGGAACATAATTAAGAGGGCTGGACTACCCGGGCCTCCTCACAATATACACAGGTATCAAATTCTGTATTAGAGGGATCCCCCTCTAAATTATCAGAATCCTCCATAACTTGTCTAATTTTAATTATATAAAAAAAAAATGGCACCTTATACCCCCAATGGCTGGGGCACTCACCACCTCCTATGACCCAGACAGATAGAGAAACTCGTTCCTCGTCGCAGATACTTGGTCAGGAATAGGTAATGGAAAAAACGTGACTACTCCCGGTCACATGGTGCGTCACGCAGGACCGCCCCTGCCAAGGAAAAGCGCATCAGCTTAATAAAACTGCACAACTCTCAAATGTGAATAATAAATAAAAAAATAACCTGTACGTTCCGTATCAGCCTTTGAGCCCAAACGTCTCCTACACATAAAGCAGCCGAAATCACATAACAAATATGATTAAAACCCCACTGTTCAATAATCCCCCTCAGGGGATATTAACCCTTGATTCCATAAAGATAAAAGAAGTCCCACTGTGACCCTGTTTTCTATCGTTAACATATGTCTAAAAAATGAAATGATCTTACCGGAATCGCTGCTGTGGAACAGAAAACACGGTCCTTCAAGTTTGACAGACTGTAGCGTTGCTTCTGAAATGGACTTGAGTGAAGAAAAGCAGGCAGCGAAACTCAACGCTGATTGCTTAGGAGCTGTTAATATGAGTCTGGATGGTTTCGCAGAAATACTCTCCCTGCATCTCCAGACTCTAACTTTTATCAATGCTCTCAATGAGAGGCTGACAAGACTACTTAAAACTCCAGTCCCATCTCCCTTCCTAAGGAACTACTCCAAAATCTTCTGACACTTCTCTGCCAACCTCCTGTGATGAAAGGCAAAGAATGACTGGGGATGAGGGAAGTGGGGGAGGTATTTAAGCCTTTGGCTGGGGTGTCTTTGCTTCCTCCTGGTGGCCAAGTAATGAATGCAGCTGTGGACTCTCCCTGTATTAAGAGGGAAATATATTTTATAATATTAGTAAATCCATAAGTTTCTATCTGAACCATGGACGTTTAATGCTGACTTTGATGCCCCTTTAATAAGCAAACACTATAAAACCCAAGGATATACCTCTCCCAGATGTTTGTTGGACCATAGCGCTACTGTGGAGGGAACATGATCACATTATGATGCCCAGCTAACCCTGCAGAACGTTATTAGCTGGAGCAATTTATTATTTCACTATTGCTTGCATATAAATATGTTCAACCCCTGCAAAGTTCCTTTGTACCTTTATGTCCCTTTAACATTTACTGAGCCCATTTGCAGCACAAGCTCCACAATAGAGAAATGGAGCAAAACTGAACACAATATATACTGAGCCCCATAGCAGCCTGATACCCTATTTTTGGTTAACATTATGTTGATATTAAAAGCTGAGATGTTGGGAAGCTGAATATTCGTGGTGAGGCGCAGGGCAAGTTTCAATAGTAACCACTGTAGAACTGGGTGACGTTGGTCCTCGTCTGCTTTCGCACAATGTGTCAGTTTGTGTAGTTAGAGCGAGACTGCTTGGGAGCAATCCTGAGCGAGCGCGAGATTCAGATCGTCCACCAGCTGTTGCAGAGGCAGAAAATAAGGCAGAACATTCTCTTCCATCCATTCCTCGGCTATATTTGGGGGATATATTCGCAACAGCGCTGCTCGCAAATCCTCCAGGACAGACGTCCATCTGGTCAGTTGGCTGAGATAGGGGGAGAGGATGACAAATTGTACACCTGTGAGGTTATCATCATACTGACAGCTGAACTGGCAATCATTATACCTATGCTGCAGTGCACAGCAGGAGCTCAGTGCTGGTCTATTACAGCGTTTCTCAATTCTAGTCCTCAAGTCTAGCTGTTAGAGTCTAACAGGCTGGATTTTCATGATATCTTAAAGGGACAGTCAACCAAAATTGTTATTGTTTAAAAAGATGGATAACACCTTGACTAACCATTCCCCAACTTTGCACAACCAACATTGTTATATTAATACACTTTATAACATTTAAACCACTACATTTCTGCCTGTTTCTAAGCCACTAAAGACAGACTCTTTTCACATGCTTTTTTATTAGCTTTTCACAAGAGACTGCTAAGCCATGTGAGCCATATAGATAACATTGTGCTCACACCTGTAGGTTGTGGATGACACAGCACTAATTGTCTAAAATGCAAGTCAATAAATAAATAGCCATGTGATCAGAAGCTGTCAAAGGAGGCTTAGATATAAGGTAAATACAGAGTTGACTGTCCCTTTAACTAGAGCACAGCTGATGCATAAGAGCAGGTTAGTAACCATGGTTACTGATCAGCTGATTAGTTCACTGGTGCTCTAGTTCAGATATCATGAAAATCTGGCCTGTTGGGGGAACCTGCAGATTGGAGTTGAGAAGCCCAGGTCTACTAAAGTGACAATGTGGTGTAAAATGTCTTGCTCTAATTTGTTAGATGTCATTATTACACAACTCTGTAGTCCCTCTTGGAAATCACAGCCTTTGATTGGTCAGGTTGTGCGACTGCCACTGCTGATCAGCTCGTCAGCTGTTTAATGGTCAGGATCATCAATACTCTGTAATTCCCAAGCAGGACTTTACCTGTGTGTTTAACACCTCTGCAGGGTCAGCAGAGTAAAAATTAGATGCTTTAACAAATTAGAGCCTGCGTTTTTTCCACTACAATGTCCCTTTAAAGAGTCATAAAACTCAAAATGTTATGTAGCATACACAGTATATTTAAGGAAAATAAAACAAAACTGAAGTATATATTCATTATTTATTTCACCTGGTTTTGCTGTAAAACACCTCTGAAAATTGTGTTTTTTTCATCTCATAACATTATCACTAGAGATTGCACACTGTGTATTTAAAGGGGCATACGACTCATCTTTTAATTCCCCATAAACTAGCTAGTTAATTAAAGGGACAGTATACTATAAAATTGTTTTTTCCTTAATGTGTTTCCAATTACTTTTTTACCAGCTGCAGAGTATAAAATGTATGAGATTTGCTTTTTAAGGCTTATTTGTGTATATGAATTAGCTGATTTTGTGTTTTGAAGCCAACATGGGTTGAGCTTGTAGGTATAATCAGATCTCATTACTGTATCACACTATGTACATATACATGTGTCTGTATCTTATATCTGTAGGTATAATCAGATCTCATTACTGTATCACATTGTGTACATATACATGTGTCTGTATATTATATCTGTAGGTATAATCAGATCTCATTACTTTATCACACTGTGTACATATACATGTGTCTTTATCTTATATCTGTAGGTATAATCAGATCTTATTACTTTATCACATTGTGTATATATACATGTGTCTGTATCTTATATCTGTAGGTATAATCAGATCTCATTACTGTATCACACTGTGTACATATACATGTGTCTGTATCTTATATCTGTAGGTATAATCATATCTCATTACTTTATCACACTGTGTAAATATACATGTGTCTTTATCTTATATCTGTAGGTATAATCAGATCTCATTACTGTATCACACTGTGTACATATACATGTGTCTGTATCTTATATCTGTAGGTATAATCAGATCTCATTACTTTATCACATTGTGCACATATACCTGCTTCTTTATCTTATATCTGTAGGTATAATCAGATCTCATTACTGTATCACAATGTGTACATATACATGTGTCTTTATCTTATATCTGTAGGTATAATCAGATCTCATTACTTTATCACATTGTGTACATATACATGTGTCTGTATCTTATATCTGTAGGTATAATCAGATCTCATTACTGTATCACACTGTGTACATATACATGTGTCTGTATCTTATATCTGTAGGTATAATCAGATCTCATTACTTTATCACTCTGTGTACATATACCTGCTCCTTTATCTTATATCTGTAGGTATAATCAGATCTCATTACTTTATCACACTATGTACATATACATGTGTCTGTATCTTATATCTGTAGGTATAATCAGATCTCATTACTGTATCACATTGTGTACATATACATGTGTGTTTATCTTATATCTGTAGGTATAATCAGATCTCATTAATTTATCACATTGTGTACATATACATGTGTATTTATCTTATATCTGTAGGTATAATCAGATCTCATTACTGTATCACACTGTGTACATATACATGTGTCTTTATCTTATATATGTAGGTATAATCAGATCTCATTACTGTATCACATTGTGTACATATACATGTGTCTGTATCTTATATTTGTAGGTATAATCAGATCTCATTACTTTATCACATTGTGTACATATACATGTGTCTTTATCTTATATCTGTAGGTATAATCATATCTCATTACTTTTATCACACTGTGTACATATACATGTGTCTTTATCTTATATCTGTAGGTATAATCAGATCTAATTACTTTATCACATTGTGTACATATACTTGTGTCTTTATCTTATATCTGTAGGTATAATCAGATCTCATTACTTTATCACATTGTGTACATATACATGTGTCTGTATCTTATATCTGTAGGTATAATCAGATCTCATTACTGTATCACATTGTGTACATATACATGTGTCTTTATCTTATACCTGTAGGTATAATCAGATCTCATTACTGTATCACATTCTGTACATATACATGTGTCTGTATCTTATATCTGTAGGTATAATCAGATCTCATTACTGTATCACATTGTGTACATATACATGTGTCTTTATCTTATATCTGTAGGTATAATCAGATCTCATTACTGTATCACATTGTGTACATATACATGTGTCTTTATCTTATATCTGTAGGTATAATCAGATCTCATTACTGTATCACACTGTGTACATATACATGTGTCTGTATCTTATATCTGTAGGTATAATCAGATCTCATTACTGTATCACATTGTGTACATATACATGTGTCTTTATCTTATATCTGTAGGTATAATCAGTTCTCATTAGTTTATTACACTGTGTACATATACATGTGTCTTTATGTTATATCTGTAGGTATAATCAGATCTCATTACTGTATCACACTGTGTACATATACATGTGTCTGTATCTTATATCTGTAGGTATAATCAGATCTCATTACTGTATCACATTGTGTACATATACATGTGTCTTTATCTTATATCTGTAGGTATAATCATATCTCATTACTTTATCACATTGTGTACATATACATGTGTCTTTATCTTATATCTGTAGGTATAATCAGATCTCATTACTGTATCACATTGTGTACATATACATGTGTCTTTATCTTATATCTGTAGGTATAATCAGTTCTCATTAGTTTATTACACTGTGTACATATACATGTGTCTGTATCTTATATCTGTAGGTATAATCAGATCTCATTACTTTATCACACTATGTACATATACATGTGTCTTTATCTTATATCTGTAGGTATAATCAGATCTCATTAATTTATCACATTGTGTACATATACATGTGTATTTATCTTATATCTGTAGGTATAATTAGATCTCATTACTGTATCACACTGTGTACATATACATGTGTCTTTATCTTATACCTGTAGGTATAATCAAATCTCATTACTGTATCACATTCTGTACATATACATGTGTCTGTATCTTATATCTGTAGGTATAATCAGATCTCATTACTGTATCACATTGTGTACATATACATGTGTCTGTATCTTATATCTGTAGGTATAATCAGATCTCATTACTGTATCACATTGTGTACATATACATGTATCTGTATCTTATATATGTAGGTATAATCAGATCTCATTACTGTATCACACTGTGTACATATACATGCTTCTTTATCTTATATCTGTAGGTATAATCAGATCTCATTACTTTATCACACTGTGTACATATACATGTGTCTTTATCTTATATCTGTAGGTATAATCAGATCTCATTACTGTATCACATTGTGTAAATATACATGTGTCTGTATCTTATATCTGTAGGTATAATCAGATCTCATTACTTTATCACATTGTGTACATATACATGTGTCTTTATCTTATATCTGTAGGTACAATCAGATCTCATTACTGTATCACATTGTGTACATATACATGTGTCTTTATCTTATATCTGTAGGTATAATCAGATCTCATTACTTTATCACATTGTGTACATATACACGTGTCTTTATCTTATATCTGTAGGTATAATCAGATTTCATTACTGTATCACATTGTGTACATATACATGTGTCTTTATCTTATATCTGTAGGTATAATCAGATCTCATTACTGTATCACATTGTATACATATACATGTGTCTGTATCTTATATCTGTAGGTTTAATCAGATCTCATTACTGTATCACACTGTGTACATATACATGTGTCTTTATCTTATATCTGTAGGTATAATAAGATCTCATTACTTTATCACATTGTGTACATATACATGTGTCTTTATCTTATATCTGTAGGTATAATAAGATCTCATTACTTTATCACATTGTGTACATATACATGTGTCTTTATCTTATATCTGTAGGTATAATCAGATCTCATTACTGTATCACATTGTGTACATATACATGTGTTGTTATCTTATATCTGTAGGTATAATCAGATCTCATTACTGTATCACATTGTGTACATATACATGTGTCTGTATCTTATATCTGTAGGTATAATCAGATCTCATTACTTTATCACACTGTGTACATATACTTGTGTCTGTATCTTATATCTGTAGGCATAATCAGATCTCATTACTGTATCACATTGTGTACATATACATGTGTCTTTCTCTTATATCTGTAGGTATAATCAGATCTCATTACTGTATCACATTGTGTACATATACTTGTGTCTGTATCTTATATCTGTAGGCATAATCAGATCTCATTACTGTATCACATTGTGTACATATACATGTGTCTTTATCTTATATCTGTAGGTATAATCAGATCTCATTACTGTATCACATTGTGTACATATACATGTGTCTGTATCTTATATCTGTAGGTATAATCAGATCTCATTACTGTATCACACTGTGCTCATATACATGTGTCTGTATCTTATATCTGTAGGTATAATCAGATCTCATTACTGTATCACACTGTGTGCATATACATGTGTCTGTATCTTATATCTGTAGGTATAATCAGATCTCATTACTTTATCACATTGTGTACATATACATGTGTCTTTATCTTATATATGTAGGTATAATCAGATCTCATTACTGCATCACATTGTGTACATATACATGTGTCTTTATCTTATATCTGTAGGTATAATCAGATCTCATTACTGTATCACATTGTGTGCATATACATGTGTCTGTATCTTATATTTGTAGGTATAATCAGATCTCATTACTTTATCACATTGTGTACATATACATGTGTCTTTATCTTATATCTGTAGGTATAATCAGATCTCATTACTGTATCACATTGTGTACATATACATGTGTCTGTATCTTATATCTGTAGGTTTAATCAGATCTCATTACTGTATCACACTGTGTACATATACATGTGTCTTTATCTTATATCTGTAGGTATTATCAGATCGCATTACTTTATCACATTGTGTATATATACATGTGTCTTTATCTGATATCTGTAGGTATAATCAGAACTCATTACTTTATCACATTGTGTACATATACATGTGTCTTTATCTTATATCTGTAGGTATAAACAGATCTCATTACTGTATCACATTGTGTACATATACATGTGTCTGTATCTTATATCTGTAGGTATAATCAGATCTCATTACTGTATCACATTGTGTACATATACATGTGTCTTTATCTTATATCTGTAGGTATAATCAGAACTCATAACTTTATCACATTGTGTACATATACATGTGTCTTTATCTTATATCTGTAGGTATAATCATATCTCATTACTGTATCACATTGTGTACATATACATGTGTCTGTATCTTATATCTGTAGGTATAATCAGATCTCTTTACTGTATCACACTGTGTACATATACATGTGTCTGTATCTTACATCTGTAGGTATAATCAGATCTCATTACTGTATCACATTGTGTACATATACATTTGTCTGTATCTTATATCTGTAGGTATAATCAGATCTCATTACTTTATCACATTGTGTACATATACATGTGTCTGTATCTTATATCTGTAGGTATAATCAGATCTCAATACTTTATCACACTATGTACATATACATGTGTCTTTATCTTATATCTGTAGGTATAATCAGATCTCATTACTGTATCACACTGTGTACATATACATGTGTCTGTATCTTATATCTGTAGGTATAATCAGATCTCATTACTTTATCACACTGTGTACATATACATGTGTCTTTATCTTATATCTGTAGGCATAATCAGATCTCATTACTTTATCACACTGTGTACATATACATGTGTCTTTATCTTATATCTGTAGGCATAATCAGATCTCATTACTTTATCACACTGTGTACATACACATGTGTCTTTATCTTATATCTGTAGGTATAATCAGATCTCATTACTGTATCACACTGTGTACATATACATGTGTCTTTATCTTATATCTGTAGGTATAATCAGATCTCATTACTTTATCATACTGTGTACATATACATGTGTCTGTATCTTATATCTGTAGGTATAATCAGATCTCATTACTTTATCACATTGTGTACATATACATGTGTCTTTATCTTATATCTGTAGGTATAATCAGATCTCATTACTGTATCACATTGTGTACATATACATGTGTCTGTATCTTATATCTGTAGGTATAATCAGATCTCATTACTGTATCACATTGTGTACATATACATTTGTCTGTATCTTATATCTGTAGGTATAATCAGATCTCATTACTGTATTACATTGTGTACATATACATGTGTCTTTATCTTATATCTGTAGGCATAATCAGATCTCATTACTGTATCACATTGTGTACATATACCTGCTTCTGTATCTTATATCTGTAGGTATAATCAGATCTCATTACTGTATCACATTGTGTACATATACATGTATCTGTATCTTATATATGTAGGTATAATCAGATCTCATTACTTTATCACATTGTGTACATATACATGTGTCTTTATCTTATATCTGTAGGTATAATCAGATCTCATTACTGTATCACATTGTGTACATATACATGTGTCTGTATCTTATATCTGTAGGTTTAATCAGATCTCATTACTGTATCACACTGTGTACATATACATGTGTCTTTATCTTATATCTGTAGGTATTATCAGATCGCATTACTTTATCACATTGTGTATATATACATGTGTCTTTATCTGATATCTGTAGGTATAATCAGAACTCATTACTTTATCACATTGTGTACATATACATGTGTCTTTATCTTATATCTGTAGGTATAAACAGATCTCATTACTGTATCACATTGTGTACATATACATGTGTCTGTATCTTATATCTGTAGGTATAATCAGATCTCATTACTGTATCACATTGTGTACATATACATGTGTCTTTATCTTATATCTGTAGGTATAATCAGAACTCATTACTTTATCACATTGTGTACATATACATGTGTCTTTATCTTATATCTGTAGGTATAATCATATCTCATTACTGTATCACATTGTGTACATATACATGTGTCTGTATCTTATATCTGTAGGTATAATCAGATCTCTTTACTGTATCACACTGTGTACATATACATGTGTCTGTATCTTACATCTGTAGGTATAATCAGATCTCATTACTGTATCACATTGTGTACATATACATTTGTCTGTATCTTATATCTGTAGGTATAATCAGATCTCATTACTGTATCACACTGTGTACATATACATGTGTCTGTATCTTATATCTGTAGGTATAATCAGATCTCATTACTTTATCACACTGTGTACATATACATGTGTCTGTATCTTATATCTGTAAGTATAATCAGATCTCATTACTTTATCACACTGTGTACATATACATGTGTCTTTATCTTATATCTGTAGGCATAATCAGATCTCATTACTTTATCACACTGTGTACATATACATGTGTCTTTATCTTATATCTGTAGGCATAATCAGATCTCATTACTTTATCACACTGTGTACATACACATGTGTCTTTATCTTATATCTGTAGGTATAATCAGATCTCATTACTGTATCACACTGTGTACATATACATGTGTCTTTATCTTATATCTGTAGGTATAATCAGATCTCATTACTTTATCATACTGTGTACATATACATGTGTCTGTATCTTATATCTGTAGGTATAATCAGATCTCATTACTTTATCACATTGTGTACATATACATGTGTCTTTATCTTATATCTGTAGGTATAATCAGATCTCATTACTGTATCACATTGTGTACATATACATGTGTCTGTATCTTATATCTGTAGGTATAATCAGATCTCATTACTGTATCACATTGTGTACATATACATTTGTCTGTATCTTATATCTGTAGGTATAATCAGATCTCATTACTGTATTACATTGTGTACATATACATGTGTCTTTATCTTATATCTGTAGGCATAATCAGATCTCATTACTGTATCACATTGTGTACATATACCTGCTTCTGTATCTTATATCTGTAGGTATAATCAGATCTCATTACTGTATCACACTGTGTACATATACATGTGTCTGTATCTTATATCTGTAGGTATAATCAGATATTATTATTTTATAACATTGTTTACATATACATGTGTCTGTATCTTATATCTGTAGGTATAATCAGATCTCATTACTGTATCACATTGTGTACATATACATGTGTCTTTATCTTATATCTGTAGGTATAATCAGATCTCATTACTGTATCACATTGTGTACATATACATGCTTCTTTATCTTATATCTGTCCATAAACCAATCACCAATACTTGGAGAGTTAACACAGCTTGGCCTTGAGGCCAAAAACTTTCAGGATGGGTGGGGATATCACAGGCTAAATCAACTATTTCAAATTAAGTAGCATCTCTGACTTTAGGTGGGGGAGTTTTGGATCTATATACATAAAAAACACAAAGGCAACTTAAAGAGATATTAAGGGCTTTTCAGAGCTTTTAGCTTTCAGATATCCTAGTCATGTTGCAAGGTAGGGGATTGTGCTTAAAACAATGCACTGTACCCATAGAACAGTTCATTTTTACCAAATAACACCCTTAAACGGATAATATACTAAGGCAAGCAGCTCATAAGTTTTTTTTTATTCATTCAAAGTAACTGCAGGGAAACTTTTACAAATGGGCTGGGCACTTTCTACTACTGCCACTACCTCTTGATTACATAGCATTTCTATAGCTAATACTACAGAATTTACTAGATCAGTATTGGTTTTAATTATCAAGCTAAAGGCCACCCTTGGTTAGTTGTCCAGGTTACTACCGATGCAAAATTAAAACAGCCAAATTGCTGCTTTAGATTGATCTTGCCCTAGTTTATGAACTTCTAAGAACTCAGTCTTGTACTATGATGCGACTAGATGCCCTGTGTTCCTGTGCCTGTATCCATCCAAACCACTTCTGAGGTGTGTATGGTTAACTTCCGAAAAGTAGAGGTGTGGTTTTATATATTGGGGTAGATTATGAGTGGATTGCTAACAGTTACGAGCGAGCGATAAGGGGTTTATCGCGGGAGTTTTCGCGCATCAGGTTTTTCACTCGTATTACAAGTTGAGCGCAATTAAAGTTAATGCGCGTTGGGTTAGTGCAACCTCAGAGCTCTGGTTAACTGTTTTGCAAAAAAAAAAGTGTCACATAATAACAGTATATAATAAAAATTATTAAACAAATATTGCACAAAGGTCTCAGGTGTTAGCAAAAACAAACAAAAAACAGGGCTTTAACATAGAGATACATACAAATACATGTCTAAAGATGTATATGTATGTTTATGTGTGTGTATATATGTATTTATATGTGTATTTATGTATTTACAGACATATATACACAAACATACATATTTACACATAGAAGTGCATTGGAGCCCTTTGCAGTTAGGTAGATGAAAAAAATATATTTATGCAATATTCATATCTAATAATGGTTTTAACTATGTATTTACTGTAAATATTTCACATTGTTCTGCATATAGGGGAATATGTATATCTGTATATATCTATAGCTATATATAATCATGTGTAAATATATATATATAGGTATAGATATATATTTTACCAAAATACCTCAGATATACGTAGAAATGTGTATTTATGTACAAATAGAACATATTTTATGTGAAGAACATCGGAATGTGAAACATTCATATTTTCATGTCGGGTTAGCGCACTTGAGAATATACCATCATGTTTGCATGCGAGTTGGGTGTTTGTTTTTTTTGCTCGTCGGGTTAGTGCTCAAGTGAAAACAGTTTACTTTCAAGTTGTAATATGAGTGCTACCCGACGCACGCAAAAAGCTTACTTCTAGCACAGTTAACGCTTGACCGGAAGCGTTAATGCTCCACTTGTAATCTGGCACATAGTGTATATGTAAAAAGGCAGGAAGTGACAACAGACAGTGGTCTAATACTCACAAACAGGCCCGACATTATGGCGTGTGGTGACTTAAGCTGCTATTTTGCTCGAGCTGGGATCTGTAGTCTAATGTTTATGGCCGGTTCTGGAGGATGATGTAAGTCTAATGTTTTTCCAAACCACTATATATAGGTGGTATCATGGATAAAAAAGTCTGCAGCGGCAGTAATCCTTACACATTTTAGAAGTCAGCAATACCTTCTTTATTAGAGGTTACAATAAATACTACACTATATATATTATCCCCTGTGCCTGCCTTTTGTATATAAATGTTCAACAAGATTTCACAGCAAATAAAGATGATGGCAATACTGAAAAGCATATAAAAAGCTGGCATAAAGCCCACACTGTAGTGAGTATTAGTAGCGTGTACCCATTTACAATGGCAACCAGTCCCATATGGTAACAATTAAAGGTATTCTTACCGTGCCCCCCTGTGTATGCCTGCCGGTCCCAGGGTAGAGGCTGAGTGTGTCACGCTGTTACAATCCTCTCCTGGATCTCTTCCGACACCTTTCCCGTGTCTCAGCGTCCTCTGTTCCTCCAATCAGCCTGCCATACCCTCCTCAGCCTATAGCAATAGGGGGGCGCGGTTGCGCTTCTGGTGCGTGCGTCCGATGACGTCAGCTCACTACTGCCTCTGCTCGTTCCGGAACAGAATACCGGGTTTACAGTCCTGAACACAGCATAAAATTCTAGTGCTAGCCGTGCTTCACAATGGGCAAACAGTCAATGTAGAATCAAAGTAGAAATCAGGAGCACCGGCAGCAGGTAGTTTAAAAATTAAACATTTATTTTTACACCTTAGTGTTGGTAAAATATTCCAAATGCTTGGCACAAACAATGGAAATGAAGATTAGGATAGTCTGTTGACAACAACCTTACATGTTTCAGCTCCAAGAGCCGTCCTCATAAGCTGCTGTCTGACTTAATAAAATTAACATATTTAAAAGCAGCAGACAAATCCTATTGGTTACAACTTGATTAGTAAACTAGTAACACTTGTAAACCTACTATATAACTTGCTAGTGTTTAACCCTTAAGCTCCCTTTTTACAGAGTGCAACAATTAAGTATAAACTTTGTACTTCAGTGCCCTTTTATACACAGAAGGTTAATAAAGAGTAAGGATATAAAGACAATTTTACAATCCCTTCTATCAGTTAACAAATCATTTGAAACCATTTATAACTGTTTATACCAATTCTTCCTAACATAGGGGATTGACCTATTACTGTGTATAAATAATAGTAGCTTTTTATTTTGCATCTTTACTTTTTTATTTTTTATTTTATTTTTTTATTTTTTTACTTTTTTACATCTTCCTGTACTATTCACAGCACATAATCAATTAAGGAAACTTCTTTTCCATGCTACCACTATAGACTAAGGTACTAGGAACTATGTTTTGAATCCTGTGATACATGTGTAGATACTCATTATTTATCTTATCAAACTTGTCCTTTGATAGGTACCCACAATTTCTACAAATGTGTGTATACATTCTCTATGATTAATTTAATTTAATTAGTTTTATGGAGTAACCTAAAGTATGTATGTAGTATAGTGAAAGCCTGCCATGCACTTATATCCTGATTATTGTCGTGCAAGGTAATTGTAGATGATGATCTGTAACTAGTCTTAACTGTCATTGCCAAAAATTCATGAGGTCATAGTCAGAGTTAAAACCATTAGGGACCCTAGTTTTTAACTTAAAAATCCAAAATACTTCCTGTCTACCCAGGATTGTCTCTCTATCCCCACCATTTCTGGGGGGCAGTATCCTTTCTATAGCAGTCCAGAGAAAACTGCTAGTGTCTTTATTATGGACTGTGACAAAATGTTGTACCAAAGGTGTACTAGCTTTCCCTATTTTTATGGAGGAAAGGTGCTCCCTTATTCTGGATCTCACCTCCCTAATTGTGAGACCTACATACTGTTTCTGACACTCTGTACACGTAATCAAATAAATGATAAACGTGGACCTACAGTTCATGCACATACGTTTTTGGTACTCTTGTCCAGTATGGGTTGAGATGAAACTTGTCCCTGTGTCTACTTTTGCACAGGCTACACAGTTCATGTAATGACATTTATACATGCCTCTTGATGTCAACCATGATGAATCTTGTGTCAGTTCCTTGCTAGGTAATTTCGTGGGGGATACCATATTTCCTATGCTCATATTCTTTTTGTATGCAAATCTGCAATCCTTAATATTGATGTCTGCTAAGCCATCGTCTGCTCTTAATAAGGGGAGATGTTTTCTAATTATATTACAGATATTAGAATATTGACTACTATATGTTGTTATAAACAGTAAATCTTTAGATTCATCTCTCTTTTTTGCATCTCTTCTCCCCTTACCAAGAAGATCCTTGCGATCCAGTTTCATTACTGACTGCTTGGCTGATTCTATCAACTTTTTCTGATAACCCCTCTGTTCTAGCCTTTCTGTAAGTAAATTGGATTGTTCATGATAGCTGTTATCATCTGAACAATTTCGTTTCAATCGTGTATACTGACCTTTTGCTATCCCTTTGAATGTACTTGTTGGATGGCAACTGGCTGCATGTAGCAATGTATTTCCTGATATGGGCTTTCTGTAAACTGTAGATCTAACAAGTTCCCCATTACTTCCACTAAGTGTGACATCAAGATAATTGATCTGCTTCCTATCAAATTCCAAAGTGAATTTCAAACCTACATCATTAGTATTTAAACCTCCTACAAATTTTTTCATTGTTTCATGATCGCCTTGCCAAATGAAGAGCAGATCATCTATGAAGCGTTTGTATACAACTATGTTATCTCTGAAAGGGTTCCCATCTCCAAATATGCTGCACCGCTCCCACCAACCTAAAAATAGGTTGGCATATGAGGGCGCAAATTTTGCCCCCATAGCGGTGCCGCATACCTGAAGATAGAAAACCCCCTCAAATGAAAAATAGTTGTGTTTCAGAAGAAAATCTGTGACTCTCACTACAAACTCACAATACTCTGGATTACTACCATAATATTTTCTCATGAAAAAAGCTATCGCTTGTAATCCTCTTGCATGTGGTATTGAAGAGTAGAGTGATTGGACATCTACTGTTAACCAAGTAAACTTATCATTCCACTCTATATCTGAAACTATTTGCAATATATGCTTTGTGTCCTTTACATGGCTCCAGAGATCAAGCACCATTGGCTGTAAGATCTTATCTAGCCATTCTGTATTTGACCAAACCCTGCAAGATGTTGTGGCTGAAGCCAAAAAAGTATTGCTAGACAGGAAGCATTCCAAATTTGTGAGAGATCAGTCAGATTATACAAATAACATGGTATATATTTGGAATAGAAAAGAGAGGTTTCAGACCAGACGAGATTTCAATCTAAGGAACAACTTTGGCAATAGAGGTAGAGGTCGTAGGAACAGGGGGAGAGGTAGAAGTGGAAGGCGAATTCAATTCTCTGATAGTGAAACAGAAGGGACAGGGGACAGCTCTTGTTCTGGGGGAGAAGAAGACACAGATCACATTGTACAGAACAGTCAAGATATGAGTAGTTACCACTATAATCAACAACAAATGGGACAAGTAAATTACAGTCAACATTTAGCTACACCTAAAGAAAACTCACAGCCACAGGTAGTTACACCTAAAGTACTTATACAACAGCCGGTGTCTATATTAAAAAACACCCAGAAGGGCTCAAAATCTAAGTATAGTACCCCAGCACCAGATCAGACACCTAGTGGAGGTAATCTAATTAGCAATCCAGACACCATTGAGAGATCAGAAATGAACCAGGTTTTTTGTATCCCCCAGCCAAAACCAGACGGGGGGGGGCGAGGCAACAGAGGATCAACAAGAGGGAGGTACTCACTCAGAACACAACAGAGACAAACACGCTACCAATAGCAAATGTCACCAATACATTTCCAATCAATAATGTAATAAATCTGTCTGCTTACACCCTGAATGATGTGGAATTAAAATTGTTGGGTTTAGGTTTGGGGTTTGTCCCCACTAGTTCATTCAATTTGTTTAATACATTATTGGACGTAAATAAATTGATCAGAAGATTAACTTTAAAGAAGCATTTTTCTGTGAATAAACACTCTTCCAATGAATTCCAGCCACAAGAGAGCATGGTTGTTCAGCCTAGCTTTAAGACTGGCAGGGATACAAGTGGAATAGATTTCCAGCATCTTTGTGACTTAAATACATTGGAAACTTTAGCAGAAGAAAGTGTCGGGGATGGGTCCATTTCTGAATCGGCTATATGTACCCCCAAATTCAAGAAAAGTTCTACCTTCTACCCGTTACAGAGTAGAGGGAATATAATAGAAAAATTCCAAAACAGAGTAGAAGAAGATCTTACTAATCTATACTATACTCAGACTAATACCAAATACAATCTAACATATAATGAAAAGGAAATACTGAAGAAATTGGCACAGAATAAAGATCTGGTAATACGTGCCGCAGATAAGGGGGGCTCAGTTGTGGTTCAGAATAGAGATGATTTTGTTAATGAAGCTCTTAGGCAGTTGAATAACCCATTGAATTATAGAACATTAACTAATGATCCAACTAATATCTTTAACAAAAAGTTACAAGACTTAGTAGATGATGGTGTGGAACTAGGTTTCATTGAAAAAGACACTAGTGATTACTTAGTGATTACCAACCCCAAAATACCGACCTTTAACCATCTTCCTAAAGTACATAAGAGTACAGAGAATGTGATAGGAAGGCCTATAGTAAGTGGAATAGGGTCTTTTTCAGAACACCTGTCAGAATGGCTAGATAAGATCTTACAGCCAATGGTGCTTGATCTCTGGAGCCATGTAAAGGACACAAAGCATATATTGCAAATAGTTTCAGATATAGAGTGGAATGATAAGTTTACTTGGTTAACAGTAGATGTCCAATCACTCTACTCTTCAATACCACATGCAAGAGGATTACAAGCGATAGCTTTTTTCATGAGAAAATATTATGGTAGTAATCCAGAGTATTGTGAGTTTGTAGTGAGAGTCACAGATTTTCTTCTGAAACACAACTATTTTTCATTTGAGGGGGTTTTCTATCTTCAGGTATGCGGCACCGCTATGGGGGCAAAATTTGCGCCCTCATATGCCAACCTATTTTTAGGTTGGTGGGAGCGGTGCAGCATATTTGGAGATGGGAACCCTTTCAGAGATAACATAGTTGTATACAAACGCTTCATAGATGATCTGCTCTTCATTTGGCAAGGCGATCATGAAACAATGAAAAAATTTGTAGGAGGTTTAAATACTAATGATGTAGGTTTGAAATTCACTTTGGAATTTGATAGGAAGCAGATCAATTATCTTGATGTCACACTTAGTGGAAGTAATGGGGAACTTGTTAGATCTACAGTTTACAGAAAGCCCATATCAGGAAATACATTGCTACATGCAGCCAGTTGCCATCCAACAAGTACATTCAAAGGGATAGCAAAAGGTCAGTATACACGATTGAAACGAAATTGTTCAGATGATAACAGCTATCATGAACAATCCAATTTACTAACAGAAAGGCTAGAACAGAGGGGTTATCAGAAAAAGTTGATAGAATCAGCCAAGCAGTCAGTAATGAAACTGGATCGCAAGGATCTTCTTGGTAAGGGGAGAAGAGATGCAAAAAAGAGAGATGAATCTAAAGATTTACTGTTTATAACAACATATAGTAGTCAATATTCTAATATCTGTAATATAATTAGAAAACATCTCCCCTTATTAAGAGCAGACGATGGCTTAGCAGACATCAATATTAAGGATTGCAGATTTGCATACAAAAAGAATATGAGCATAGGAAATATGGTATCCCCCACGAAATTACCTAGCAAGGAACTGACACAAGATTCATCATGGTTGACATCAAGAGGCATGTATAAATGTCATTACATGAACTGTGTAGCCTGTGCAAAAGTAGACACAGGGACAAGTTTCATCTCAACCCATACTGGACAAGAGTACCAAAAACGTATGTGCATGAACTGTAGGTCCACGTTTATCATTTATTTGATTACGTGTACAGAGTGTCAGAAACAGTATGTAGGTCTCACAATTAGGGAGGTGAGATCCAGAATAAGGGAGCACCTTTCCTCCATAAAAATAGGGAAAGCTAGTACACCTTTGGTACAACATTTTGTCACAGTCCATAATAAAGACACTAGCAGTTTTCTCTGGACTGCTATAGAAAGGATACTGCCCCCCAGAAATGGTGGGGATAGAGAGACAATCCTGGGTAGACAGGAAGTATTTTGGATTTTTAAGTTAAAAACTAGGGTCCCTAATGGTTTTAACTCTGACTATGACCTCATGAATTTTTGGCAATGACAGTTAAGACTAGTTACAGATCATCATCTACAATTACCTTGCACGACAATAATCAGGATATAAGTGCATGGCAGGCTTTCACTATACTACATACATACTTTAGGTTACTCCATAAAACTAATTAAATTAAATTAATCATAGAGAATGTATACACACATTTGTAGAAATTGTGGGTACCTATCAAAGGACAAGTTTGATAAGATAAATAATGAGTATCTACACATGTATCACAGGATTCAAAACATAGTTCCTAGTACCTTAGTCTATAGTGGTAGCATGAAAAAGAAGTTTCCTTAATTGATTATGTGCTGTGAATAGTACAGGAAGATGTAAAAAAGTAAAAAAATAAAAAAATAAAATAAAAAATAAAAAAGTAAAGATGCAAAATAAAAAGCTACTATTATTTATACACAGTAATAGGTCAATCCCCTATGTTAGGAAGAATTGGTATAAACAGTTATAAATGGTTTCAAATGATTTGTTAACTGATAGAAGGGATTGTAAAATTGTCTTTATATCCTTACTCTTTATTAACCTTCTGTGTATAAAAGGGCACTGAAGTACAAAGTTTATACTTAATTGTTGCACTCTGTAAAAAGGGAGCTTAAGGGTTAAACACTAGCAAGTTATATAGTAGGTTTACAAGTGTTACTAGTTTACTAATCAAGTTGTAACCAATAGGATTTGTCTGCTGCTTTTAAATATGTTAATTTTATTAAGTCAGACAGCAGCTTATGAGGACGGCTCTTGGAGCTGAAACATGTAAGGTTGTTGTCAACAGACTATCCTAATCTTCATTTCCATTGTTTGTGCCAAGCATTTGGAATATTTTACCAACACTAAGGTGTAAAAATAAATGTTTAATTTTTAAACTACCTGCTGCCGGTGCTCCTGATTTCTACTTTGATTCTACATTGCCTTTTGTATATACCACACCTCTACGTTTTGTTTTAATTTAACCCTACCTACCTCAGAAGGCACAGAAGTGGTCAGGATGGATACAAGCACAGGAACACGGCACCATCATAGTACAAGACGGAGTTCTTGCAAGTCCATACTATTGATTAAGGTCAGCTATAGTGAGTATACATTTAAACATCAAATAGATTATAATTTACAGATGATTGTTAGGTTGCATATTTAATATTATAAGAACATAAAGAAAAAATGAATTAAATTACAATATTGGAAGATTCAAACGTAATTTTTGAAAGACATTAGATGTCATCCTCTCAGATCAGGCAATACTTACACCTCTGAGTAAATCTGGGAACTAGAGGTGTATTTGTCTGTTTTGTTTTAAAACAGAAAACAAATATGGCCACCGCCAGTGTCAACTGGGTCTTTTCAGAGACAGAATTCTTCTTGTAAAAATCCATATTTGCATTTGTTTTAAAACAAAACAGACAAATGTCTGCTGGGAACTGACTGGCTATGAGAACACATTCAGACAGTAACTGCTGTAACAAACCTAAGTTTCTGTATACGACAAATCAGGTTACTATGTTGTAAGCCTTCAGCCTAACTGACATAAGTATATAGATTTCTTAATCTACAGTTTCCCCACCTGACGGCATCTGGCTGGATCTGATTCACCATGATGGGATGAATGATTCTTTTCTTCCTGTGATATGGACTGAACCAGCCGGTAACAAACCTACAATTTAAACAGAATGAAATAAGGGAGTAATACGACAGCTGCACATAACAGTGTCATTGTCATTTGATTAAAGGGACAGTGTACAGTAAAATGTGTTCCCAATGACTTATTATAGCAGCAACAAGGTATAAATGTATTTGAAATTGCTCCTTCAGCTTTATTTTTTATGAAATAGCCCATTTCGTTCTTTGAAACCACAGACCTCCTCCCTATCTTATAACATTCTATACACTCACATGATTCCTCATGTTATCTCTATCTCTGTATATAGAAGTCCAATACTTAGGATTCTAAAAACTTTGCTGGGTCAGATGTGGTTTTTCACACTGACACAGGGACTGCCCCTGAAAGATGTTTCCCATAGAAAGTAATGGAGCTTGCTTGAAAGGGTAAACACTATAAAAATTAAACTCTGCAACCAATACAAATCAGATTACTCTGCTGTCAGCGTATAGTATCTTATAATTGCCTCTATTTACATATACATGTGATTTTCTATTAAGTAATACGTGTTTTATACATGTTTTAGTTTGTGAGAAAAAAACAGTGAGAACTGCAGGGGGTAAATGATTAGAGAATATACCAGACCTGATAGAGAAATTTTAACTGCACCCATTGAACGGCCATGTTCAGCCACTAGCAGAGGGTGGGAAACAATATGCTTTTAATTTCGTATTATAGATTTCTGCACAATTTCAACACAATTTTTTTTTTTTAAATATGTGTTTTGCAAAACAATTTTGTTTTTCTTTTAATTATTTTTCTTACGAAATATGCATAAACATAAGGAATCAATACATAGCCAGTAGAATAACACATAGAACATATAGGGCTTGATTTATCAAGCTAGGGCAGACAGGAGCATACATATTTGCCCCTGTCCGCCTGTGGCGGGCAGCAATCCGCTGCCGGAAATTCAGCATTGCACGCGAGCGCAAATGGGCAACACCGCGCCCCTACCTGCGCATGATTGTCTGTCAACCTCCCCGGTTGGACCAGACTGGGGATATTGAAATTATCCACCTAAGAGATGGAGAACAGGTTAGGAAGCAGCAGTCTGATGACTGCTGCTTGATAAATACTGACTGCAGGTTCTCTTGTGTCTGATGACCGCTGCTTGATAAATACTGACTGCAGGTTCTCTTGTGTCTGATCACAGCTGTTTGATAAATACTGACTGCAGATTCTCTTGTGTCTGATGACTGCTGCTTGATAAATACTGACTGCAGGTTCTCTTGTGTCTGATGACAGCTGCTTGATAAATACTGACTGCAGGTTCTATTGTGTCTGATAGCCGCTGCTTGATAAATACTGACTGCAGGTTCTTTTGTGTCTGATGACCACTGCTTGATAAATACTGACTGCAGGTTCTCTTGTGTCTGATGACCGCTGCTTGATAAATACTGACTGCAGGTTCTCTTGTGTCTGATGACCGCTGCTTGATAAATACTGACTGCATGTTCTCTTGTGTCTGATGACCGCTGCTTGATAAATACTGACTGCAGGTTCTCTTGTTTCTGATGACCGCTGCTTGATAAATACTGACTGCATGTTCTCTTGTGTCTGATGACCGCTGCTTGTTAAATACTGGCTACAGGTTCTCTTGTGTCTGATGACCGCTGCTTGATAAATACTGACTGCAGGTTCTCTTGTGTATAATGACAGCTGCTTGATAAATACAGACTGCAGGTTCTCTTGTGTCTGATGACCGCTGCTTGATAAATACTGACTGCAGGTTCTCTTGTGTCTGATGACCGCTGCTTGATAAATACTGACTGCATGTTCTCTTGTGTCTGATGACCGCTGCTTGATAAATACTGACTGCAGGTTCTCTTGTGTATAATGACAGCTGCTTGATAAATACTGACTGCAGGTTCTCTTGTGTCTGATGACCGCTGCTTGATAAATACTGACTGCAGGTTCTCTTGTGTCTGATGACCGCGGCTTGATAAATACTGACTGCAGGTTCTCTTGTGTATAATGACAGCTGCTTGATAAATACTGACTGCAGGTTCTCTTGTGTATAATGACAGCTGCTTGATAAATACTGACTGCAGGTTCTCTTGTGTCTGATGACCGCGGCTTGATAAATACTGACTGCAGGTTCTCTTGTGTATAATGACAGCTGCTTGATAAATACTGACTGCAGGTTCTCTTGTGTCTGATGACCGCTGCTTGATAAATACTGACTGCAGGTTCTCTTGTGTATAATGACAGCTGCTTGATAAATACTGACTGCAGGTTCTCTTGTGTATAATGACAGCTGCTTGATAAATACTGACTGCTGGTTCTCTTGTGTCTGATGACTGCTGCTTGATAAATACTGACTGCAGGTTCTCTTGTGTCTGATGACCGCTGCTTGATAAATACTGACTGCAGGTTCTCTTCTGTCTGATGACCTCTGCTTGATAAATACTGACTGCAGGTTCTCTTGTGTCTGATGACCTCTGCTTGATAAATACTGACTGCAGGTTCTCTTGTGTCTGATGACCTCTGCTTGATAAATACTGACTGCAGGTTCTCTTGTGTCTGATGACCTCTGCTTGATAAATACTGACTACAGGTTCTCTTGTGTCCGGTGACCGCTGCTTATTAAATACTGACTGCAGGTTCTCTTGTGTCTGATGACCACTGCTTGATAAATACTGACTGCAGGTTCTCTTGTGTCTCATGACTGCTGCTTGATAAATACTGACTGCAGGTTCTCTTCTGTCTGATGACCACTGCTTGATAAATACAGACTGCAGGTTCTCTTGTGTCTGATGACCGCTGCTTGATAAATACAGACTGCAGGTTCTCTTGTGTCTGATGACCACTGCTTGATAAATACAGACTGCAGGTTCTCTTGTGTCTGATGACCGCTCGCTGCTAAATACTGACTGCAGGTTCTCTTGTGTCTGATGACCGCTCGCTGCTAAATACTGACTGCAGGTTCTCTTGTGTCTGATGACTGCTGCTTGATAAATACTGACTGCTGGTTCTCTTGTGTCTGATTAGCGCTGCTTGATAAATACTGACTGCAGGTTCTCTTGTGTCTGATGACCGCTGCTTGATAAATACTGACTGCTGGTTCTCTTGTGTCTGATTAGCGCTGCTTGATAAATACTGACTGCAGGTTCTCTTGTGTCTGATGACAGCTGCTTGATAAATACTGACTGCAGGTTCTCTTGTGTCTGATGACCGCTGCTTGATAAATACTGACTGCAGGTTCTCTTGTGTCTGATGACCGCTGCTTGATAAATACTGACTGCAGGTTCTCTTGTGTCTGATGACCGCTGCTTGATAAATACTGACTGCAGGTTCTCTTGTGTCTGATGACCGCTGCTTGATAAATACTGACTGCAGGATCTCTTGTGTCTGATGACCGCTGCTTGATAAATACTGACTGCAGATTCTCTTGTGTCTGATGACCGCTTCTTGATAAATACTGACAGCAGGTTTTCTTGTGTCTGATGACCGCTTCTTGATAAATACTGACTGCAGGTTCTCTTGTGTCTGATGACCGCTGCTTGATAAATACTGACTGCAGGTTCTATTGTGTCTGATGACCACTGCTTGATAAATACTGACTGCAGGTTCTCTTGTGTCTGATGACCGCTGTTTGATAAATACTGACTGCAGGTTCTATTGTGTCTGATGACCACTGCTTGATAAATACTGACTGCAGGTTCTCTTGTGTCTGATGACCGCTGCTTGATAAATACTGACTGCAGGTTCTCTTGTGAGAACCTGCAGTCGTAAGAGGGCGAACGGCTTGATAAATCAAGCCCATAGTGATGTACAGATGACTGACTTGAAAGGTACAGTCACAAAGAGTGGTACACAGATCCCTATCTGCTTTATCACTAATGATCTTTAAAGGACCAATAAACACAGTATAATATAATCAATAAATGCATAATAATTAGGCAATGTAAAGACACTTAGTTTGAATTTCACATGAGAAGTAGATTTTGTTCTGACAAATTAAAAAAGTTAGTTTTATTTTCCTTCCCACTGCATCATGTGACAGCCGTTGGCCAATCAAAAAATGCATAAGTATAATCTGTAAATCTTGCACATGCTCAGTAGGGGCTGGTGCCTCAGACAGTGTGCATATAAAAAGAGTGTGCATATTTAGATAATGGATGTGAATTGGAAAGTTGTTTATAATTGTGTTCTCTTTCTGAACAATGTTTAATAATATCAAGTTTAATATTGAGTTAAAGTGAATGTCAATTTTCATGTGAAAGTGCCCGGTTTTTAAAAAACTATTAAAAACAGGGTCACTTTCATTCATGAAAATTGACATTGCACCGGATTTTAAAAACAGAATTTATGCTTACCTGATAAATTACTTTCTCTTACGGTTTATCCAGTCCACGGATTCATCCTTACTTGTGGGATATTCTCAATCCCTACAGGAAGTGGCAAAGAGAGCACACAGCAGAGCTGTCCATATAGCTTCCCTCAGGCTCCGTCCCCCCAGTCATTCGACCGACGGTTAGGAGAAAAGTGCAGTGGTGACTGTAGTTTTACTAAAATAAATTTGAACCTGACTTAATTGCCAGGGCGGGCCGTGGACTGGATACACCGTAAGAGAAAGTAATTTATCAGGTAAGCATAAATTCTGTTTTCTCTTACATGGTGTATCCAGTCCACGGATTCATTCTTACTTGTGGGATACCAATACCAAAGCTTTAGGACACGGATGAAGGGAGGGAACAAGTCAGGTAACCTAAACGGAAGGCACCACTGCTTGCAAAACCTTTCTCCTAAAAATAGCCTCCGAAGAAGCAAAAGTATCGAATTTGTAAAATTTGGCAAATGTATGCAGTGAAGACCAAGTCGCTGCCTTACAAATCTGTTCAACAGAAGCCTCATTCTTGAAAGCCCATGTGGAAGCCACAGCTCTGGTGGAATGAGCTGTAATTAGTTCAGGAGGCTGCTGTCCAGCAGTCTCATAAGCCAGTCGGATGATGCTTTTCAGCCAGAAGGAAAGAGAGGTAGCAGTCGCTTTCTGACCTCTCCTCTTACCAGAATAGACAACAAACAAGGATGATGTTTGTCTGAAATCTTTAGTTGCTTTTAAATAGAATTTTAAAGCACGAACCACATCAAGATTGTGTAACAGTCGTTCCTTTTTAGAAACTGGATTAGGGCACAGAGAAGGAACAATGATTTCCTGGTTAATATTCTTATTAGAAACCACTTTTGGAAGGAAACCAGGTTTGGTTCGCAAAACAACCTTATCTGTATGGAACACCAGATAGGGTGAATTACACTGCAAAGCAGACAATTCAGAAACTCTTCGAGCAGAAGAAATAGCTACCAAAAACAAAACTTTCCAAGATAATAACTTAATATCTATGGAATGCAAAGGTTCAAACGGAACCCCTTGAAGAACTGAAAGAACTAAATTTAGACTCCATGGAGGAGCCACAGGTCTGTAGACAGGCTTGACTCTAACTAGGGCCTGCGCAAACGCCTGAACGTCTGGTACAGCTGCCAGACGCTTGTGTAACAGGATAGACAGAGCAGATATCTGTCCCTTTAAGGAACTAGCTGACAATCCTTTCTCCAATCCTTCTTGGAGAAAAGACAATATCCTTGGAATCCTAATTCTACTCCACGAGTAACCCTTGGATTCACACCAACAAAGATATTTCCGCCATATCTTATGGTAAATTTTCCTGGTGACAGGCTTTCTAGATCAAAGTATCTATAACTGATTCAGAGAACCCACGCTTAGCTAGAATTAAGCGTTCAATCTCCAAGCAGTCAGTTGCAGAGAAACTAGATTTGGATGCTTGAATGGACCTTGAATTAGAAGATCCTGCCTCGATGGCAGTTTCCATGGTGGAGCCAATGACATGTCCACTAAATCTGCATACCAAGTCCTGCGTGGCCACGCAGGCGCTATCAGAATTACCGAAGCCTTCTCCTGTTTGATTCTGGCTACTAGCCGAGGGAGGAGAGGAAACGGTGGAAAGACATAAGCTAGACTAAATGACCAAGGCGCTACTAAAGCATCTATCAATGCCGCCTTGGGATCCCTGGACCTGGATCCGTAAAGGGGAAGTTTGGTGTTCTGACGGGACGCCATCAGATCCAATTCTGGAATGCCCCATAGCTGGGTTAGCTGAGCAAAGACCTCCGGGTGGAGTTCCCACTCCCCCGGATGGAAAGTCTGACGACTCAGATAATCCGCCTCCCAGTTGTCTACTCCTGGGATGTGAATTGCAGATAGATGGCAGGAGTGATCCTCCGCCCATTTGATGATCTTGGTTACTTCCTCCATCGCTAGGGAACTCTTTGTTCCTCCCTGATGATTGATGTACGCTACAGTCGTGATGTTCTCCGACTGAAATCTGATGAATTTGGCCTCCGCTAGTTGAGGCCATGCCTGGAGCGTATTGAATATCGCTCTCAGTTCCAAAATGTTTATCAGGAGAAGAGATTCTTCCCGAGACCATAGACCCTGAGCTTTCAGGGAGTCCCAGACCGCACCCCAGCCTAACAGACTGGCATCGGTCGTGACAATGATCCACTCCGGTCTACGGAAACTCATTCCCTGAGACACGTGATCCTGAGACAACCACCAGAGAAGGGAGTCTCTGGTTTTCTGGTCCATTTGTATTTGAGGAGACAAATCTGCATAGTCCCCATTCCACTGTTTGAGCATGCACAGTTGCAGTGGTCTTAGATGAATTCGGGCAAAAGGGACTACGTCCATTGCCGCAACCATGAGGCCGATTACCTCCATGCACTGAGCCACAGAAGGCCGAGGAATGGAATGAAGAACTCGGCAAGTATTCAAAAGTTTTGACTTACTGACTTCTGTCAGAAAGATTTTCATTTCTACCGAGTCTATTAGTGTTCCCAGGAAGGGAACCCTTGTGAGCGGGGACAGAGAACTTTTTTCTACGTTCACCTTCCACCCGTGAGACCTTAGAAAGGCCAGAACAATGTCCGTATGAGCCTTTGCTCTGTGAAAAGACGACGCCTGTATTAAGATGTCGTCTAGGTAAGGTGCTACTGCAATGCCCCGCGGTCTTAGTACCGCTAGAAGGGACCCTAGCACCTTTGTGAAAATTCTGGGAGCGGTGGCCAACCCGAAAAGAAGGGCCACAAACTGGTAATGCGTGTCCAGAAAGGCGAACCTTAGGAACTGATGATGATCTTTGTGGATAGGAATATGTAGGTACGCATCCTTTAGATCCACGGTAGTCATATATTGACCTTCCTGGATCATCGGCAAGATTGTCCGACTAGTTTCCATTTTGAAAGATGGAACTCTGAGGAATTTGTTTAGATTTTTTAGATCCAGGATTGGCCTGAAAGTTCCTTCCTTCTTGGGAACTACAAACAGATTTGAGTAAAATCCCAGTCCTTGTTCTGCAATTGGAACTGGGTGTATCACTCCCATCTTTAGAAGATCTTCGACACAGAGTAAGAACGCCTGTTTCTTTGTTTGGTCTGAAGACAAACGAGAAATGTGGAACCTTCCCCTTGGGGGAGAGTCCTTGAATTCTAGAAGATACCCCTGAGCAACAATTTCTAATGCCCAGGGATCTGGAACATCTCTTGCCCAAGCCTGGGCAAAGAGAGAAAGTCTGCCCCCTACTAGATCCGGTCCTGGATCTTGGGCTACTCCTTCATGCTGTCTTGGCAGCAGGCACAGGCGAAAGGAGCGAAAATTAGCCTTGTTTTTGGCCTTAAACGGTCTATCCTGCGGGAGGGCATGACCCTTCCCCCCAGTGATATCCGTGATAATTTCTTTCAACTCGGGACCAAAAAGGGTCTTTCCCTTGAAAGGAATGTTTAGTAATTTTGTTTTGGACGACACATCAGCCGACCATGATTTGAGCCAAAGCGCTCTTCGCGCCATAATGGCAAAACCTGAATTTTTCGCCGCTAACTTAGCTAATTGGAAAGCGGCATCAGTGATAAAAGAATTAGCCAGCTTTAAAGCGTGAATTCTATCCATGACTTCGTCATATGAAGTCTCCCTCTGGAGCGACTCCTCCAGCGCCTCAAACCAAAAAGCCGCTGCAGTAGTTACAGGAATAATGCAGGCAATTGGCTGGAGAAGAAAACCTTGCTGAACAAACATTTTCTTCAGCAAACCTTCCAATTTTTTATCCATAGGGTCTTTAAAAGCACAACTGTCTTCTATTGGTATAGTTGTACGCTTAGCAAGTGTTGAAACTGCTCCCTCCACCTTAGGGACCATCTGCCACGCGTCCCGCCTGGGGTCATTTATGGGGAACATTTTCTTAAAGATAGGGGGGGGAACAAAAGGTACACCTGGTCTCTCCCACTACTTAGTCACAATATCCGCCACCCTCTTCGGGATCGGAAACGCATCAGTGTATACAGGGACTTCTAAAAATCTGTCCATTTTACACAACTTTTCTGGGACCACCATGGGGTCACAATCATCTAGCGTAGCCAAAACCTCCTTAAGCAGGACGCGGAGGTGTTCCAGCTTAAATTTAAACGCTAATGAATCTGACTCTGCCCGCTGAGAAATTTTTCCTGTGTCAGAAATTTCTCCCTCGGACAGACCATCCCTCACTGCCACTTCAGAGTGTTGTGAGGGTACTACAGATAAATCATCCAAAGCTTCTGATTGCTCATCCTCTGTTCTTAAAACTGAGTTATCACGCTTTTTTGGAAAAACTGGCAGTTTGGATAAAAATGCCGCAAGGGAATTATCCATGACTGCTGCTAATTATTGTAATGTAAAAGGGGCCAATGCGCTAGAGGTACTAGGCAACGCTTGCGCGGGTGTAACTGGTGTAGACACATGGGGAGAGGAAGGAGGACTATCCTCATTACCTTTCGTCAAAGAATCATCTTGGGCTACATTTTTAAGTGTTACTGCATGGTCATTAAAATGTTTAGATACCTTAGCACACTTTAAACACAAATGCAATGGGGGTACCGCCATGGCTTTCAAACACATAGAACAAGGTCTATCTGTAGGCTCAGACATGTTAGACAGACTTAGATAGCACTTAAATACAAAAAAATACACTTTTTGAAAAAACGTTACTGTGCCTTTAAATAATAAAAAGCACCCACTTTTTTACCAAATCTCAAAAAAACATCCGATCTTTATGAAATTCACACCATATGATCCTAATGCTTTGAAAAGATTGCACACCAAGTTTCAAGCAAATTGAAGCTGCCACCGGTTTAACACACTACAGCACGATGCCACAGTCTCTGCTGTGGCCCTACCTTCCTTGGGGATTAGTTTTGGAACCAAATAAGCCTCCCTGAAGTCCTTCTGCAATCTCTGGACTCTACATGTGAAGCTGCATGAAGCTGACTTGCAAAACAACTGCGCAACTGAAGCGCGAAAATTAGGCCCCCTCCCTCTTCACTCTGGAGTTGTGGGGCCTTCCTGAGTCAATTTAGGTGTCTAAAATTATGCCAGGCGTATAAAACCCCTATAAAGTGTTCCAAACATGACAAACACTTGTGCAAACATCAGATTATATTAAAAAATAATCGATTTTCCCCATAACAGTGTCCACCAGTGATTTAAGCCCTTTTAACCAAGCCATCCTTCTATACTGAGTCTGAGAATATGGCTTACCTTCCCACATGGGGATTTCTGTCAGTCTTCTATCATTACCAAGTCTTGTTAGAAAAAAAATGACTGATCATACCTGAAGCAGTTAAGCCTGCAAACTGTTCCCCCCAACTGAAGTTCTCCGGTACTCAACAGTCCTGTGTGGGAACAGCAATGGATTTTAGTTACAACATGCTAAAATCTTTTTCCTCTCAGCAGAAATCTTCATCACTTTCTGCCTCAGAGTAAATAGTACAAACCGGCACTATTTTAAAATAACAAACTCTTGATTGAAGAAATAAAAACTACAAATCTAACACCACATACTCTTTACCCTCCCGTGGAGATGCTACTTGTTAGAGCGGCAAAGAGAATGACTGGGGGGGCGGAGCCTGAGCGGAGCTATATGGACAGCTCTGCTGTGTGCTCTCTTTGCCACTTCCTGCAGGGATTGAGAATATCCCACAAGTAAGGATGAATCCGTGGACTGGATACACCATGTAAGAGAAAATATATTTACCTTTTTCTTCTGAAACGCCGGATCGCCGTTCTGCATTGCACGCGAGCGCAAATGTGCAACACCGATGCCCCCACCGGCTTCTTCCTGGTTAACTTACCCAGCAATGACGAAACCGGCTTCCTCCAATCATGGCGTTGCCTCAGGCAATAATTCCCCCAGCCGGGGGAAAGCCATGATTGGAGAATGCCGGAATCATCATTGCTGACGTATGAAGAGGCTTGCGACGGGCTGGTGTAGCGCTGGAGCGGCTTCAAGAAGAAAAGGTATTTTAAGAAAACGGGTGAAATGTAAACTTTCATGAATGAAAGTGCCCCTGTTTTTAATAGTATTTTTTAAAAACGGGCACTCATTCTTGAAAGTTTACCTTCACTTTAAGTGGTCCTTTAAAGGTACAGTAAAGTAAAAATCTGGCAGTGCTGTTTGCAACAATGTTTATCGCAGTTTATTACAATGTTGCTGCCATAGACTGCTACAGACATGTGCATGTTCCTGAGCTCCTATCAGTTTACCTAGATTTACTCTTCAACAGAGGATATCAAAAAATTAAGCAAATTTGATAATAAAAATAAATTAGAAAGTTGTTTAAAATTGCATACTATCTGAACCATTGACTTTACTGTCCCTTTAAGTAACTTATACAGGTATACCTCACTTTACAGCGCTTCGCTAATACAGCGCTTTGTGGAGCTGAAGTTCCACCTCCAAGGATTTTAAAACAGTGCTGTAATCATCGTGAGATTGTGAGAAAAGTGACTGGCACCATTTTGTTATGCGCAGTTCACTCTGTTTATAGCATTGCAGTGCAATCTGTGTCAGTGCTATAGTCTAGCAAATTTTACTACAGTAATTGTCACTATTTTACAGGTACAGTATTTATTGACTACTAATTGAATATTGTGCTATGCTAGTGTTAAACTAAACGTAGCGCTATTGCACCCCAAAAATATGTTAGTTCAAACATGTTTTTAAACACTCTGGCAAGTGAAAAGAAAGCTAAAACCTCCTTGTTTCACTTTAATGCGGTTTTCACTTTACAGGGGGCTCCGGTCCCTAACCCGCTGTATACCTGTATTATAAAGAGGGAAAGGAAACAAACAAACTTTATATTACATAATGAAAAGTCAAGCAAGATACACAAAGACTAATACATAAAGAGAATCAGAAGTCAATAATCTGACAATATTATAAACGTAGCACAACCCGGGCCCTACATTCTATCATTTGGAAATATTGTAGACATTTTTATTAAACTTAAAACAACCTTCCACCTATTATACTATGGTTGCAGAAGACAATAGTGCATGTAAATGTGTTCCAGTGAGTGCGGTACAATATCAGGAATGTTTAAGGTTGTATATAAGAGTTTAGTATAGTAACACAAAAGGGTTTGATAGTTTGGGGAAAGAATAATGACTATAGTAAACCCAGAGGTTAACTCTTACATTTCTACAAGGTATCATAATGGTAAATTTTGTCTTACTCTGTGTTGTAAACCCAGAGGTTAATATTGAGACTCTGTGAAACAGATAGATTTTATCAAATGAACATAGCTATTGTGACACTATATATTGCAGAAGGTCATTACACCTGTGATGTTTGTTGGCTGGAAAACAGAGAGCTGGACTTATTGAGTAGTAAATGAAATGTCATCCAGACTGTAACCCAGAAAAACAAACAAACTATAAGTTATGACATACTGAAGCATTTATGTACTAAACGTTTACGCTGCAAATTGCAGACAGAAAATGTAACAGAATAATAAAGTGACAATAAAACAGGCTAGGTGCTGTCTATAGTCACCGTGCAATTTGCTTTAGTAGAACATCTATCAAACAGAGACAACGATCTAACGTCAAAAGATAAGAGTCTAACTAAAAGGTAGTAAAACTATTTCTGTGGACAACATAAAAATAATTTAACCTATTCTTGCCCTCAGTTTCACCCAGGAGAGTTACCATGCCAAGGTTGCTTAATGGAAAATGTGATTGTCGTTGTACTGGCCACAAACATCAAGGGGCACAGTGCAAAGTCCAGTGCGGTCAGCACACACTGCCCTATAAACTGTAGCGCAGTCCGTAGAAATGCCCCAGCATGCACTCCCCTCAACATGACATTCAGCAGCAGGAACATCCAGTGTGACAGTAAAATAGAGGGTCATTCACAGACTCCACCTCTGACTCCATGATGTAATGTTGCTCTGATATCACATCTGTTCCAGAGCAGGTACTTCTGCCAAAGGATTGGGTGTGATGGATTCATTCCAGAGGACTACAGTGCTGCTGGATTGTAACTCTGGCAGTGTGCCATCCAGGCGCTCAGTGTGTAGATAAGAGGTAGGTAGTGATGACTTCCAGAGCTCACGTTTGGCTTCATCAGAAGTATAAGCAGACTCTAATATTTCGGGGGATTTGTCGAACAACTCAGACCTCCTCATGAGTTGAGCAAGTAAATAATAAAACGTTCAGTCACAGCAAAAGCTCTCCTGCTAGCAAATGGCTGACACGGAGATGAACCGCTGAGCTAGTGACTAGTAAATGATCTCCAGGATAGAGAATATGAAACGTTCCCTGCTGTGGTTACCGGGCACAAATGCTGCCAAGCGAGATGCAGATGGCATTGGATTTCAGTGGCAAACTCACAAGACATAGATTTGGTAAGAGCTGGAGTGTGTTCTGGTGTGCCGCCTTCTGGAAGTCTCATTATTACAATTTATGAGATTACACAATATAATATTTTTATTCCAATATCTCATTTATTCCTTTTATACAATTTTTGTGAGCACTAGTGTAATGTTTGCAACCCCTTCATATACTTAAAAGCAGGGAACACCCGCGGGACACACTGTTCTCAAGGTAAAAACTGCCTTTATAGAATTAGGATAAGGGCTTCATAGTATGTGAGAGATTTCTTATAGAATGTCACAAGCCAAGAGATATTACTTATCTCTCCTACCCCCCCACTGGGAGTGTAATTTCCTCTGCTGGTAATGTGCACATAGCTTTTCTATAGCCAACACTTAAGTATTGAAAAATTCAGTATAGTGTCATACAACCACTGCTGCCTCTGAGAAGGTGCTTTGCTCAGATACTGGTGCACAGACCCTTACTGCATATGTGCATATGCCACTGAAAACCACTAATAACTTATACTAGAAGCATTTTTGCTTCCCATGCACACTTTTCTATCCTTTTAATAAGGAGTACATTTTGCAGTACACTGTCCCTTTAATAACCTGCTGAAATAGCTGGGATTCTATCATGCTTGGAAGAGCTGTGCTGGATCTATTTAGTATTTGTCTCTATGCCGCTGGGAACACCACATCTTCCATTCTTTCTTATAACACATTTAAAACCCCCATTTAAACTGCATATTATTTGCATAAAATACATTGTTTAAAGTAACGTTATTTAAAGTATATCATTAAAAAAACTTTTAATAATTCCCAGAAACATAAAGTCTATATCAGGCTAACTTCACCGAAGCTTAAAATGTTTGTAATGGTTCTGCAAATCTTTTTTTCTTATAAAGTGCTGACAATATCACACTATTTTTTTTTTTTTTTGCTTTTGCATCTCTTTTCCCAAACATTGTTACAAACGTGCATCCTCCTGAGCCTACTGCAGTATGTGCTCATCAAAAGCAGCACTGTTTAAATAAAGACCAATAAAATTAGATCATTTTGATAGTACGAAGCTGCAGTCCTGGGCTTCTCTCTGCTGTGATCTCGCTAAATATAGCGAGATCCAGCTATTTCTGCATGCCCCTCGAGTGGCGGTGGTGCTGATCGTTGGTGGGTGGGAGGGTAAGGAGGGAGGCGGGTGGGCGGCCCATCGCTAGAGGGGGCAGGAGGGGCGGGACCGCTACGCAACGGAAAAAAAAAAGTGTGGAGCCGCAGTGAGTGGGAAGCAGGGAGAGGGAGTTGATATAGTGAAAAGTGGGGTAGAGGGTGGGAAAGCGATCTGGGAGGGGGAGGGGGGTATGGTAATGAGGGGGGGCAGCTACACAACAGAAAAAAAATCTGTCTGCCAGTACTTAAGATGGCGGCTAATAGGTAGAGGGGGGAGGGTTAGAGAGCTGTTTGGGGGGATCAGGGAGGTTGGGGGGATCCTACACTGCAGAAAATATATATAAATAAAAAAAAATGATAAAAAAAAGCCTTTTATTTTAGTACTGGCAGACTTTCTGCCAGTACTTAACCCCTTAATGACCACAGCACTTTTCCATTTTCTGTCCGTTTGGGACCAAGGCTATTTTTACATTTTTGTGGTGTTTGTGTTTAGCTGTAATTTTCCTCTTACTCATTTACTGTACCCACACATATTATATACCGTTTTTCTTGCCATTAAATGGACTTTCAAAATATACCATTATTTTCATCATATCTTATAATTTACTATAAAAAATATTATAAAATATGAGGAAAAAATGGAAAAAAACACACTTTTTCTAACTTTGACCCCCAAAATCTGTTACACATCTACAACCACCAAAAAACACCCATGCTAAATAGTTTCTAAATTTTGTCCCTGAGTTTAGAAATACCCAATGTTTACATGTTCTTTACTTTTTTTGCAAGTTATAGGGCTATAAGTACAAGTAGCACTTTGCCATTTCCAAACCACTTTTTTTCAAAATTAGCGCTAGTTACATTGGGACACTAATATCTTTCAGGAATCTCTGAATATCCATTGACATGTATATATTTTTTTTTAGAAGACATCCCAAAGTATTGATCTAGGCCCATTTTGGTATATTTCATGGCACCATTTCACCGCCGAATGCGATCAAATAAAAAAATTATTTTACTTTTTCACAAATTTTTTCACAAACTTTAGGTTTCTCACTGAAATTATTTACAAACAACTCATGAAATTATGGAATAAATGGTTGTAAATGCTTCTCTGGGATCCCCTTTGTTCATAAATAGCAGACATATATGGCTTTGGCTTTGCTTTTTGGTAATTAGAAGGCTGCTAAATGCCACTGCGCACCAACCGTGTATTATGCCCAGCAGTGAATGGGTTAATTAGGGAGCATGTAGGGAGCTTCTAGGGTTAATTTTAGCTCTAGTGTAGTGTAGTAGACAACCCCAAGTATTGATCTAGGCCCATTTTGGTATATTTCATGCCACCATTTCACCGCCAAAAGCAATCAAATAAAAAAAAATTGTTCACTTTTTCAAACTTTAGGTTTTTCACTAAAATTATTTACAAACAGCTTGTGCAATTATGGCACAAATGGTTTTAAATGCTTCTCTGGGATCCCCTTTGTTCATAAATAGCAGACATATATGGCTTTGGCGTTGCTTTTTGGTAATTATAAGGCCGCTAAATGCTGCTGCGCATCACATGTGTATTATGGCCAGCAGTGAAGGGGTTAATTAGGTAGTTTGTAGGGAGCTTGCAGGGTTAATTTTAGCTTTAGTGTAGAGATCAGACTCCCACCTGACACATCCCACCCCCTGATCCCTCCCAAACAGCACTCTTCCCTCCCCCACCCCACAATTGTCCCCGCCATCTTAAGTACTGGCAGAAAGTCTGCCAGTACTAAAATAAAAGGTATAAAAAAAAAAAAAAAAATTTTTTTTAAGCATATTTACATATGCTGCTATGTAGGGTCCCCCCTTAGCCCCCAACCTCCCTGATCCCCCCAAAATAGCTCCCTAACCCTCCCCCTCTGCCTTATTGGGGCCATCTTGGGTACTGGCAGCTGTCTGCCAGTACCCAGTTTGCAAATAAAAATGTTTTATTTTTTATGTTTTACTTTTTGTTTCTGTAGTGTAGCTTCCCCCCCACAGTCCAATACCCCACCAGCCAAACCGATCACCAAAAAAACCATATTAACCCCTTTGATCCCCACTTCTAACATAAACATTTTCTGTAGGTAGTGGTTCCCACCCGCTCCCTCCCCCTGCACCCCCCCCCCCCGGCCTCCCCGTGCACGCGCGCGCGTCCGTGCGCGTCCCCCCGGTCGTCCCCGCCCCCGATCCCGCCCCCCCTCCGCATCACAAAGGCCATCGATGGCCGCCACCCACCTCCCATACCGGCTCCCACCCACCAACGAACGTAGCCGTTAATGTCCGGTGCAGAGAGGGCCACAGAGTGGCTCTCTCTGCACCGGATGGCTACAAATGGTTATTGCAGGATGCCTCGATATCGAGGCATCACTGCAATAACCGGAAAGCAGCTGGAAGCGAGCAGGATCGCTTCCAGCTGCTTTCCAAACCGAGGACGTGCAGGGTACGTCCTCAGGCGGTTAACTGCCTTTTTTTTGAGGACGTACCCTGCACGTCCTCGGTCATTAAGGGGTTAAAGGGACACTGAACCCAAATTTTTTCTTTTGTGATTCAGATAGAGCATGCAATGTTAAGTAACTTTCTAATTTAGTCCTATTATCAATTTTTCTTCGTTCTCTTGCTATCTTTATTTGAAAAAGAAAGCTTTTTTTGGGTTGAGTACTCTGGACAGCACTTTTTTATTAGTGGATGAATTTATCCACCAATCAGCAAGAACAACCCAGGTTGTTCACCAAAAATGGGCCGGCATCTAAACTTACATTCTTGCATTTCAAATAAAGATACCAAGAGAATGAAGAAAATATGATAATAGGAGTAAATTAGAAAGTTGCTTAAAATGTCATGCTCTATGTGAATCACGGAAGAAAAAATTTGGGTTCAGTGTCCCTTTACGATGGGGTGACCATTGTGGGGGAAGGAAGAGAACTGTTTGAGAGGGATTAGGGGGATCAGGGGGTGGGAGGGTAACCTATACACTAAAGCTAAATTAACCCTACAAGCTACCTAATTAACCCCTTCACTGCTGGGCATAATACAAGTGTGGAGCGCAGCAGCATTTAGCGGCCTTCTAATTACCAAAAAGCAATGCCAAAGCCATATAACTCTGCTATTTCTGAACAAAGGGGATCCCAAAGAAGCATTTACAACCATTTGTGCCATGATTGCACAAGCAGTTTGTAAATAATTTCAGTGAGAAACCTAAAATTGTGAAAAAGTTAACAATTTTTTTTATTTGATCGCATTTGATGGTGAAATGGTGGCATGAAATATACCAAAATGGGCCTAGATCAATACTTTGAGTTGTCTACTAAAAAAAATATATAGTTTTGATAGATAAATATAAAAAGGGCTCTATGTTTTAATGTAGTGATGGCAAAAATGCTAAAAATGCTCTGGTCTTTTGGGGAAGTTTTTGTCTGAAATGCCCGTCCCTTAAGGGGTTAAAGGGACACTGAACCCAAATGTTTTCTTGATTCAGATAGAGCAGTAATTTTAAGCAATTTTTAAATTCACTTCTATTATCAATTTTTCTTTGTTATCTTGGTATCTTTATTTGAAAAAACAGGAATGTAAGCTTAAGAACCGGCCCATTTTAGGTTCAGCACCTGGGTAGCGCCTGCCGATTTGTGGCTGTATTTAGCCACCAATCAGCAAGCGCTACCCAGGTGCTGAAGCAAAGATGGGCTGGCTCGTAAGCTTACATTCCTGCTTTTTCAAATAAAGATAGCAAGAGAATGAAGAAGGATTGATAATAGAAGTAAATTAGAAAGTTGCTTAAAATTACTGCTCTATCTGAATTACGAGAGAAAACATTTGGGTTCAGTATCCCTTTAAGCAAGTTCGCATTTGCCATTTGAAGTGTTAGGAGTGGGACTACTTACGTATCACAAGGTGTGCTCGTGACAAGTACAAGCCTTTGTTTAGCCGGTGAGATAGCTCATTAATTGGCCACCTGTAATATGTGTTTAAACCTCTGCATTGCTGGTCTGATTCCTGGCTGGGCTGAATCAGCATTTTATCCTTCTGAAGTCTTATACACAGCAGCCTATGCTTCTCACACACCGCTGGTGATTTATGTGTAACATATGCACCAATCAGGGGCTCCATATAAACTGATATCAGCATCTGGTCCATGGTCAAGCTTCTGATCTCAGGTTTAAAAAACAACAAAAACATTCTTTTTATTTCTAAAATTATATTCAGAGAGCAGCAACATGAGCTTTTATCAGTGCTCAGTCATTGCAGATCACTATATAGAGAAGTATGAGAGAGCCAGGCTGTGATATTCTTTATATAAGAACAGAGGAAATGACCTAATATTCAGAGGGCAGCTTTTATCAGTGCTCAGTCATTGCAGATCACTATATAGAGAAGTATGAGAGAGCCAGGCTGTGATATTCTTTATATAAGAACTAAGGAAATGACCTAATATTCAGAGAGCAGCAACATGAGATTTTATAAGTGCTCAGTCATTGCACTATCTAGGGCAGTGCGCCATGATACATTAGTGTGTCGGCAGCAGTGTGGTGTAGGTGTCTCGTGAAATGCAGAACATTTTGTGGAAGGGCACCGCAGAGCTCCCTTACTCGCGTCTGCTTCCCTTGGTCCTTCCCCCAGAACTTCCTAAAGAAGCTCTGCTATTGTGACTGGCGGTGTTGGAGCGGTAGGGCGAGGTGTGTGGAAGAAGAACGTGGAGTGTAGATTAGAGTGAGAAGAACAGTGCAAGGATTTACACCACCCCCAACTCTCGGCTGTGCTGAACAGAGGAGTCCCCCAGAGGTCCTGGACTTGGACTGCACTTAGCGGGCCGTCTGCCATCTTGGCAAATTGTGTGGAGAATCAGTGTGCTCCCAATCACCCGGGTGAGCGCAGCTCCAGGCTGTCACCCATGCAGCTGAAGGTAGGTCACCCTCCCAAACCCAATGTGGCAAACAGCAAGCCCCCCACCACATGGCACTTAGAATTTGTTTTCTGCCATTTATTTTTACTAGGCTCTTTCAAAAATGCATCCAAACATAGCTAAAAAAGCATTAAAAATTATTGTGCAGTTTTCTACTACATGCAATTGTGAAGCTTAAAAATGCTTGATGATGAAATGTGAGTATCTTTATCTAATATTCCACCAAATATTCATAAACTGTGTTCATCTCATCAACCTCATATATCCCATTAAAATGGTAAGTAGTTATTGGTGTTCGTATCTCTTATAACAAGTTAGTTTAACTTCCGGTTTGCTAGTACAACGGAATTACTGTGTCACGAAATGATGCACGTCTAAACAGTGTGTCACCAACATGACAAGTTTGGAAAGCTCTGATCTAGGGGATAGTCTGGTGATGTAATGAATAATCTGTGTTGTTTTACTGTTTGCAGATTTCCTTTGTACAAGACAGTGGCCAATAAAAAGTGATTCACTTCCTGCTGTGGAGTTATGTATTTCAGCACTCTGGCAAACAAATTGCTCTCTCTCTCTCTCTCTCTCTCTCTCTCTCTATATATATATATATATATATATATATATATATATATATATATATATATATATATTTGTGTGTATTTGTAGATATGTATATGAGGAGGCCGAAGAGCGAATAAGATGCGTACTTACTTTCTAAGCACTTACCGGTTTCCTTCCAGAACGTCTTTCACCGACGGCTTCAGGAAGAAGGTGACATGAGCAACGAGTGAGAAGACATCGCTACCTGGAAAGGTCCCTGTAGGATCACTATTAAAGTGAAGGTAAAGTTAGGTTAATTAACTATTGAATTTATGTACCTTTTACTTATTCAAATACAGTCGCTAGGTTTGTTTTTTAAACTAATGTATTTATTTCGGTATATTTTTAACTTGATTTCTCATACCGTTCCCTGCAGAATCTCCTCCCATCCTCCATTTCCTGGTTTGTGATGCTGTGACGTATAGAGCGGTCCCACCCGCTCTATACGTGTCTAATAAGCTCGTGCACATCGAGCATGGAGGAACTGCGCATGCGCATATTTTGTTGCCGTTCTTGATGAGATGGGCTTTCACTGCTTGCCCAAAAATTTCTTTGTGCGCATGCGCGAAACGAGATCGCGCTCGCTTGGCCGCAAAGAACAAGAGAAGGCTACGCATGCGCATACTGTACTAAACATGCTGACGTCAATTGACGGCCGCCTAACGGCCAGACAATCAATTGGCTCTTCAAACAACGTGATCGTTGTACAGAAAAAAACCCAAAAAAAACGGGTTGATTTACTGGGAGCCGGATCGATGAGAATAATCTAAGAATTCTAAATTTATATTGAGGTATAAAAATAATCATGAATGAAACTACTATTATTTTGCATTGAAATATTGAATTCTTTAATACAGTACATTTTACTTTACCTTCACTTTAAGGCAAAATATTCACACAACTCGTGTTACTTAAAGTAATATTAAATAAATAACCATTAAAGGGACAGTCTAGGCAAAATTAAACGTTAATGATTAAGATAGGACATGCAATTTTTTAATTCACTTTTATAACCAAATTTGCTTTGTTCTTTTGGTATTCTTTGTTGAAAGCTAAACCTAGTTAGGCTCATATGCTAATTTCTAAACCCTTGAAGGCTGCCTCTTATCTGAATGCATTTGACATTTTTTACAGCTAGAGGGCATAAGTTCATGTGTGTCATATAGATAACATTGTGATCAGGCCCGTGGAGTTACTTATGAGAGAGCATTGATTGGCTAAAATGCAAGTTTGTAAAAAGCACTGAGATATGGGGGCAGGCTGCAGAGGCTTAGATACAAGGTAATTACAGAGGTAAAAAGTGTACTAATATAACTGTGTTGGTTATGCAAAACTGGGGAATGGGTAATAAAGGGATTATCTAGCTTTTTAAACAATAACAATTCTGGAGTAGACAGTCCCTTTAAATGATTGCAGTGAAAAAAAGACAATGTAATGTATAATCACGCTTGTCCAACGTTCCCTTAACAAGACCAACACATTCTGTGACTCAGGTTTTTTTTCTAAATGCTGCAAGTTGCTTAAAGCAGCTATTTTATTTGCGGATTGGAGAATTTGCTTTTTTGGCCACTTTAGGGAGCGTGGAACAAGCACCATTTTTACATAAAAGCAACAGGGACCAAAAATAGGACCATTAAACTCAACATTTCAACAATGAATAAAATGATTTATTATGGAAAGTAAAGCCTTAATGCAATATTCACTATTTATTTTGCTTCCTTTTGCTGTAGAATACATCTGAAATTTATTCCACTTAAGGATCGGATCAGTGCACACAAATCCTACATAAGAAATGGGGATATGACATTGCCAGTCTCTGCACACTTTACCACAGCGGGCCATAAAGTGAGCCAACTTAGGTTTTAGGTGATAGACCATATAGCAAAATTACAAGGGAAGTAATAGAGAATTAATGCTTAAAGGGACAGTCTAGTCAAAATTAAACTTACATGATTCAGATAGGGCATGCAATTTTAAACAACTTTCCAATTTACTTCTATTATCTAATTTGCTCAATTCTTTAGATATCCTTTGTTGAAGAAATAGCAATGCACATGTGTGAGCCAATCACACAAGGCCTCTAGGTGCAGCAACCAATCAGCAGCTACTGAGCATATCTAGATATGCTTTTCAGCAAGTGATATCAAGAGAATGAAGCACATTAGATAATAGAAGCAAATTAGAAAGTTGTTTAAAATTACATGCTTTTTCTAAATCACGAAAGAAAAAAATTGGCTTTCATGTCCCTTTAAACAGAGAGAAGTTTGGTGGATCCAGCATCTGGTACTCAACATACAAAAAGATTGAACAGAGATTATGATCTGCATTTATTTTTGTAATTGAATATTCTATACTTTTTATTATTGGTGTGGTATTTTTCATTAGTTATATTGTGTGAAGGATTTAATATGTTAACTTAAAACTTTTAGAGAGAATGTTGAAGATTGTAATCTTTAGGTACTACAATAATAATATTAGATGTTATAAAAAAAACTGACTCTAGAGATGGTTGTGCGTGAAAATCCCAGTAGATCAGCAGTTTTTTAAATACTCAGACCCGGCTGTCTGGCACCAACAACCATATTATGTTCAAAGTCACTTAAATCCCCTTTCTTCCCCATTCTGATGCTCGGTTTGAACTTCAGCAAGTCGTCTTCACCATATCTAGATGCCTAAATGCACTGAGTTGCTGCCATGTGATTGGCTGATTAGCAATTTGTGTTACCAAGCAATTGAACAGGTGTACCTAATAAAGTGTATATGTATGGCTATTAGTGATTGGTTAGCAATGGTTCATTTGTTATGGGGGACAGGGAAATCAGTGAAAAGTAAACATAAAACAATATGCTCATTTGAAAAAAATAAAGGTGCATTATTCATTGCAAAATTCTTCTCACATATAAAAATACATTTTTCATGCATCTTACAATTTATGTTTAATGTCCCTTTAAAGCCGCGCAGGAGCTCATTTACATGATTGGTCACAGCAATGTAGACCAGATAAACATACTTGAGAGGGTATTAAAGGGTTATATCTTCCAGTTTATAAAATCTTGCAGGTTAAACTGTTCTGCACAGTGGGAACGTACAGTTTGGCGCAACTGCAGCGGCTCAATAGTTTCAATGTTACAAATCTCATGATTGTTTAAAAAACAGATTTACAGAATACAAACTTTATAGAGCCTCTCTATTGTAAATAGAAAAGTTGCTGTATATTTTCTAAAAACAAAAAACATGGCACAAAATAACACTTTTTTTACAATAAACAAACGGCTAGATTACGAGTTTTGCGGTATGGGTGAAAAGGCCACGTTCAGGCTCATAAGCTGCTTTTTCACTACTGATGGTATTACAAGTCTTGCAGGTTTAGCTGCACCGCACATTTTTTTGGCCGTAACGTAACCGTCAAGATCCATAACGTAAACTGAAAGTCAGTAGTTATGAGTTTTGCGCTACAAAGCTGTAACATAAAACTCATAACTAAAGTGCTAAAAAGTACACTAACACCCATAAACTATCTATTAACCCCTAAACCGAGGCCCTCCCGCATTGCAAACACTAAAATAAAATTATTAACCCCTAATCTGGTTCTCTGGACATCGCCGCCACAATAATAAAGATATTAACCCCTAAACCGCCGCACTCCCGCATCGCAAACACTAGTTAAATATTATTAACCCCTAATCTGCAGCCCCTAACATCGCCGTCACCTACCTACATTTATTAACCCCTAATCTGCCGCCCCCAACATCGCTGCCACTATACGGATTTCAGCAGCGCTGATATTGGAGTGCGGTATGCAGCACAATTTTGCTCTACGCTCACTTTTTGCCTTATAACGCCGGGTTTTTATAAACCTGTAATACCAGCGCTGTAGGGAAGTGAGCGGTGACAATAACGTGCAAGTTAGCACCGCACCGCTCATAACGCAAAACTCGTAATCTAGCCAAAAGTTAGCTGAAATACATAATAGACAATTTTACAGTATAATTAATATGCACAACACACCATATAAAAACATGCTCAGTATACCCATAATGCCCCAGCACAAAAATATTTATTAACATGAATACTTTTTTTTAAAATTAACAAACAATGGTCATTGCACTACATAGCAAAGCTATAGGCATTACAGGATTAGTCTAGTCAAAACTTTCATGATTCAGATAGAGCAGCAATTTTAAGCAACTTTATAATTTACTCCTATTATCAATTTTTCTTCGTTCTATTGGTATCTTTATTTGAAAAAGCAAGAATGTAAGCTTAGAAGCCAGCCCATTTTTGGTTCAGCACCTGGATAGTGCTTGCAGATTGGTGTCTAAATGTAGCTACCAATCAGTAAGCACTACCCAGGTGCTGAACCAAAAATGGGCCGGCTTCTATGCTAACATTCTTGCTTTTCAAATAAAGATACCAAGAGAATGAAGAAAAATTGCTAATAGGAGTAAATTAGAATGTTGCTTACCATTGCTGCTCTATCTGAATCATGAAAGTTTAATTTTGAATAGACTATCCCTTTAAGTGGGCATTTTATGGGCATTACAATGAGGAGACTTTGTAGGTATGTTTCTAAATCAGTGCTTGACACATTTGTTTAAAAATTAGGAGCCAAAAATACTTTTTGGAGCCAGACCGTTGTATTTGCATATAGATATATGGAGAATAACCCAAAATGGTGCATTAGTAAAACTCTAGGAGCCAATGACTCCCTGGCTCCTGGGTTTGTCGAGCCCTGCTCTAAACCATACACACCAGCATAGGTTAACATATTTCACCACTCTCACTGTCATTTACTAAGAAAATTAGTTTGCATAAAAAACGATTTGATTATGACAAAACATAATCCATTTTCAGATTTACAAAACACATATTACATGTTATGTACACAACTTTTGAAAATATACCCCCCTGCTGAGATTCGCATTCATTAGCGATGTGTCTGGAATGAGCTAAAGTTTATACTTTCTTATGGAGACAAACACCGCCAGTTGTCTGTACTATGAGGGGGAACATTTAGAGACTAGAGAGACATAAATTAACATTTCTAGTCGGACACATCGATCCTTTAATTATCGGGCCCTTTGGGAGGATGCTGTAAAACTGTCTGTCTGCTTAGTGGGGGTTTTAATAAACTTTTAACTCTTTAGTTTTTAGGTTTTTTAGATGCATATAGTGTTACTGGACACAGTGATTATGAGAAGCCGCAACTACGCATTTATTTTGCTAGGACTGATATTTAATGAGTATTCTGAGCTGGGTTCATCATATTCAGTTTGTTACTGAGCACTTCAGACATCCTTGGACAGATCTGTTTTTCAAGTTTTTGACATAAAAGGTTTTTATATATTGTGAACACGATGGAACACACTGCCCTTTGCTGAGATTATACCAACATTATATTAAAGGGATAGTCTAGTGAAAATGAAATGTCTAAATGTAGCCACCAATTAGCAAGTCCTATACAGGGTACTAAACCAAACATGGGCCAGCTCCTAAGCTTACATTCCAGCTTTTTCAAATAAAGATAACAAGAGAACAAAGACCCCCCCCCATTATTTATACGTACCTGATAAATTATTTTCTTTCCTGGCATGGAGAGTCCACAAATCCATTCAATTACTAGTGGGTATTCAACTCCTGGCCATCAGGTGGAGGCAAAGAACACCCCAGCAAAGCTTCAAGTATCCTCCCACTACCCACAATCCCCAGTCATTCAGCCGAGGAATTATGGAAAGAGAAGAAGACACAAAAGGGTATAGTGGTGACTGAGGTTTAGAAAATGATAAAAAGCCGTCTTAAAATAAGGGAAGGTCGTGGACTCTCCATGCCAGGAAATAATTTTTCTTTCATGTAATTAGCAAGAGTCCATGAGCTAGTGACGTATGGGATATACATTCCTACCAGGAGGGGCAAAGTTTCCCAAACCTCAAAATGCCTACAAATACACCCCTCACCACACCCACAAATCAGTTTTACAAACTTTGCCTCCTATGGAGGTGGTGAAGTAAGTTTGTGCTAGATTCTACGTTGATATGCGCTCCGCAGCAAGTTGGAGCCCGGTTTTTCCTCTCAGCGTGCAGTGAATGTCAGAGGGATGTGAGGAGAGTATTGCCTATTTGAATTCAATGATCTCCTTCTACGGGGTCTATTTCATAGGTTCTCTGTTATCGGTCGTAGAGATTCATCTCTTACCTCCCTTTTCAGATCGACGATATACTCTTATATATATACCATTACCTCTGCTGATTTTCATTTCAGTACTGGTTTGGCTTTCTACAAACATGTAGATGAGTGTCCTGGGGTAAGTAAATCTTATTTTCTGTGACACTCTAAGCTATGGTTGGGCACTTTGTTTATAAAGTTCTAAATATATGTATTCAAACATTTATTTGCCTTGACTCAGGATGTTCAACATTCCTTATTTTCAGACAGTCAGTTTCATATTTGGGATAATGCATTTGAATAAACAATTTTTTTCTTACCTTAAAATTTGACTTTTCCCTGTGGGCTGTTAGGCTCGCGGGGGCTGAAAATGCTTCATTTTATTGCGTCATTCTTGGCGCAGACTTTTTTTGGCGCAAATTTTTTTTTCTGTTTCCGGCGTCATACGTGTCGCCGGAAGTTGCGTCATTTTTGACGTTCTTTTGCACCAAAAATGTCGGCGTTCCGGATGTGGCGTCATTTTTGGCGCCAAAAGCATTTAGGCGCCAAATAATGTGGGCGTCTTATTTGGCGCTAAAAAAATATGGGCGTCACTTTTGTCTCCACATTATTTAAGTCTCATTATTTATTGCTTCTGGTTGCTAGAAGCTTGTTCACTGGCATTTTTTCCCATTCCTGAAACTGTCATTTAAGGAATTTGATCAATTTTGCTTTATATGTTGTTTTTTCTATTACATATTGCAAGTTGTCCCACGTTGAAGCTGAGTCAGAAGATACTTCTGGAAAATCGCTGCCTGGTGCTGGAGCTACCAAAGCTAAGTGTATCTGCTATAAACTTTTGGTATCTGTTTCTCCAGCTGTTGTTTGTATTGCATGTCATGACAAACTTGTTAATGCAGATAATATTTCCTTTAGTAAAGTTACATTACCTGTTGCTGTTCCATCAACATCTAATACTCAGAGTATTCCTGATAACATAAGAGATTGTGTTTCTAAATCCATTAAGAAGGCTATGTCTGTTATTCCTCCTTCTAGTAAACGTAAAAAGTCTTTTAAAACTTCTCATTTTTCAGATGAATTTTTTAAATGAACATCATCATTCTGATTCTGATAATGGTTCTTCTGATTCAGAGGATTCTGTCTCAGAGGTTGATGCTGATAAATCTTCATATTTATTTATTTAAAATGGAATTTATTCGTTCTTTACTTAAAGAAGTCCTAATTGCATTAGAAATTGAGGATTCTGGTCCTCTTGATACTAAATCTAAACGTTTAGATAAGGTTTTTAAATCTCCTGTAGTTATTCCAGAAGTTTTTCCTGTTCCTGGTGCTATTTCTGAAGTAATTTCCAGGGAATGGAATAATTTGGGTAATTCATTTACTCCTTCTAAACGTTTTAAGCAATTATATCCTGTGCCATCTGACAGATTAGAGTTTTGGGACAAAATCCCTAAGGTTGATGGGGCTGTCTCTACTCTTGCTAATTGAATCCTTTCTAAGAAAAGCTTACTTGTGTTCAGGTAATCTTCTTAGACCTGCTATATCTTTAGCGGATGTTGCTACAGCTTCAATTTTTTGGTTGGAAGCTTTAGCGCAACAAGTAACAGATCATAATTCTCATAGCATTATTATTCTTCTACAACATGCTAATAATTGTATTTGTGATGCCATCTTTGATATCATTAGAGTTGATGTCAGGTATATGTCTCTAGCTATTTTAGCTAGAATAGCTTTATGGCTTAAAACTTGGAATGCTGATATGTCTTCTAAGTCTACTCTGCTTTCCCTTTCTTTCCAGGGTAATAAATGATTTGGTTCTCAGTTGGATTCTATTATCTCAACTGTTACTGGAGGGAAAGGAACTTTTTTACCACAGGATAAAAAATCTAAAGGTAAATTTAGGTCTAATAATCGTTTTCGTTCCTTTCGTCACAACAAGAAACAAAAACCTGATCCTTCATCCTCAGGAGCGGTATCAATTTGGAAACCATCTCCAGTCTGGAATAAATCCAAGCCTTTTAGAAAATCAAAGCCAGCTCCTAAGTCCACATGAAGGTGCGGCCCTCATTCCAGCTCAGATGGTAGGGGGCAGATTACGTTTTTTCAAAGAAATTTGGATCAATTCCGTTCACAATCTTTGGATTCAGAATATTGTTTCAGAAGGGTACAGAATTGGCTTCAAGATAAGGCCTCCTGCAAAGAGATTTTTTCTTTCCCGTGTCCCAGTAAATCCAGCGAAGGCTCAAGCATTTCTGAAATGTGTTTCAGATTAGAGTTGGCTGGAGTAATTATGCCAGTTCCAATTCTGGAACAGGGGCTGGGGTTTTATTCAAATCTCTTCATTGTACCAAAGAAGGAGAATTCCTTCAGACCAGTTCTGGATCTAAAAATATTGAATCGTTATGTAAGGATACCAACATTCAAAATGGTAACTGTAAGGACTATCCTGCCTTTTGTTCAGCAAGGGCATTATATGTCTACAATAGATTTACAGGATGCATATCTGCATATTCCGATTCATCCAGATCACTATCCGTTTCTGAGATTCTCGTTCCTAGACAAGCATTACCAGTTTGTGGCTCTGCCGTTTGGCCTTGCAACAGCTCCAAGAATTTTTACAAAGGTTCTCGGTGCCCTTCTGTCTGTAATCAGAGAACAGGGTATTGTGGTATTTCCTTATTTGGACGATATCTTGGTACTTGCTCAGTCTTCACATTTAGCAGAATCTCATACGAATCGACTTGTGTTGTTTCTTCAAGATCATGGTTGGAGGATCAATTTACTAAAAAGTTAATTGATTCCTCAGACAAGGGTAACCTTTTTGGGTTTCCAGATAGATTCAGTGTTCATGACTGTATCTTTGACCTTCAGTCACAATCATTCCCTTCGGTAGCCTTATGCATGGAAATTCTAGGTCTTATGACTGCTGCATCGGACGCGATCCCCTTTGCTCGTTTTCACATGCAACCTCTTCAGCTCTGTATGCTGAACCAGTGGTGCAGGGATTACACAAAGATATCTCAATTAATATCTTTAAAACCGATTGTACGACACTCTCTGACGTGGTGGACAGATCACCATCGTTTAGTTCAGGGGGCTTCTTTTGTTCTTCCGACCTGGACTGTAATCTCAACAGATGCAAGTCTTATAGGTTGGGGAGCTGTGTGGGGGTCTCTGACGGCACAAGGGGTTTGGGAATCTCAGGAGGTGAGATTACCGATCAATATTTTGGAACTCTGTGCAATTTTCAGAGCTCTTCAGTCTTGGCCTCCTCTAAAGAGAGAATCGTTCATTTGTTTTCAGACAGACAATGTCACAACTGTGGCATACATCAATCATCAAGGAGGGACTCACAGCCCTCTGGCTATGAAAGAAGTATCTCGAATTCTGGTTTGTAGAAATTCTATATTTAAAACCATGCAGAACTGTTTCCTCCTCAATACACAAATGGTAGGTGCCCATTTGGCAGATATGATTTTTTTTAAAATTTATATATATATATATATATATATAAATTACATTCCAGTTTACTGCCCCTTTATGCATGGACTTTCCAGATGCCAGGAGGCATTTTATCTAAGATTTTTACATCTGCATAAAATGTTATACTCTCTGGCTAAGATTGCTCAGTGTTTGAAATGAGACAGGTTAACTTAACACTGTTCAGTTTACACTACAGCTGACTTAATTTTAAAATACATACAAACAAGCCTAAAACTTTCCTGTAGTATATCAGTCTGATCCCGCCGACATGGTCAGTCCAGCCCCGAAATACCAGGCAATTCTCCTCTGAACAAGGAAAAGGCAACCCCAGACGATCGTTTCGGCCTTCTGTGGGCCTCGTCAGTGAGGTGCAGCCATAACCCTCTAAGCACATTGGGCAAGGAGTCCACGTCTGGTTTCCCCCATCACCCATAGGGAGACTATCCCCAGGGTCATATTTACATATGCAAAACAGAAAGAGAAGCAGTCTGCCAGGAACGAACAGCAGCATCAATAGCTTGTTCTATGGCCCGGTTGCCACCTGGTAGTAGCTTCTTTCTGCCCAATTGTGCTTTTCACAGAGGAAAACTTTCCTGTAGTCTGATCCCACCGACATGGTCAGTCCAGCCCCGAAATACCAGGCAATTCTCCTCTGAACAAGGAAAAGGCAACCCCAGACGATCGTTTCGGCCTTCTGTGTGACAGAATTCTCACTGACATAGACCTGTAGATAAAGAAAAAACAGAGTAACCAACCCTGATTTTCTACATATGGGTAGCAAAAATGTTGGAAGGTAAGCAAAGACCACCTTGCCATCTTCCAACTGATAAAAGCCACCATTACTCCTACTAAATAGCATTGCATGGACACAGCATAACCCCAATCCTTGCTTGCAGGGAAAGGTACCCATTTAAGGATTAACAACTTGATTTCTTCAGACACCTTCTTCGCACATCACCTAAAATGTTTTGAAGGCAAAGAATGACTGGGAATTGTGGGTAGTGAGAGGATACTTGAAACTTTGCTGGGGTGTTTTTTTGCCTCCAGCTGCTGGCCAGGAGTTGAATTCCCACAAGTAATTGAATGGATTTGTGGACTCTCCATGCCATTGGAAAGAAATTGATAATAGGAGTAAATTAGAAAGTTGCTTAAAATTGCTGCTCTATTTGAATCATGAGAGAAAAAAAATTGGGTTTTATATCCCTGTAACCTTTCATGCAGCGTTATATTGGTTCCTCCTTTTCAAAACCTTATGCTCTGATGCCGGAGGGTACTTTAGACAAATGTTCGGGTACATATGTCAATGGATCAATTAATGAATATACTGGCAGATATAATTGTTAATTAAACAAAGTTTTATATTTTTGTTTTATTTAAATTAATTGTACCCATGGACAGCACTGCAGAATATGTTGTAGCTTCATAAATAAAGTATAATGATAATTATAATAATTGAAATAAAGTTTAAAACTCTACGTGCCTGATGTCAATACTGCTAACAACAAAACAGAGCTGATACAATTTATTTTGCCTTAGTAAATGTAAGTATTTCCTTTGCACGTGAAACTAACCTACTACCTTACAATACGTAGTCACATATATCACTATCACCTGATGAAGTTTTCGGTTTCCACTTGTGACATTCCTATAAGTGACTTGACAGCAGCAATCACCTTATCAGAGAACGAGCCTGAGGACACAGAGCGTAAGATGACAGTGATTAGAGAAAGGGACTTTTGCTGGAACAAACAACAGCGCAATGTTAAACGGACATTCTACTCCAGAATCCCTTTATTACCCATCCCCCAGTTTTGCATAACGAACACAGTTATATTAATACTAGGGCTGAAACAACTAATCGATTAAATCAATAAAAATCAACAATGAAAATCGTATTCAACGATTTTCATTATCGATTAGTTGGTTATCGATTAGTTGTTATGCTGAGCCTCATACACTGTTCTGCGCTGTGGCGCCATCTTACTCCTCCCCTCTCACACGGCATGCAGACTGCTTTGCGCAACGGCGCCACCTTACTCCTCCCCACTCCCATGGAGTGCAGGCTGTTTACAGAACTAGATGCATTAATCTACTCTCATCCTATTGGTTGACGCGTAGTTTAAGTGATGTTACAGGAAGCTGTATTGTATTTGTATACAAGTTTGTTGGCACATTGGTTTAGGGGTCGGGTGCTTGCTGCGTTGCATAGTCATTCTCATTGCGTGTTCTAGTAATGTGCATAAGTAGCTTTTAACTCTTCCTTGGCACCCAGCGTTCGTTAGTTGTTCAGTTTGCAGTCACAGCGTGCTTGCGATCCATGTGTTCCCGTTTGCACTTCTGTTGGCGGTGCTTTAAATCACTAGGTAGGAAATAATTTTGCAATTTCGTCATCTTACTGATAGCCGGTCTGAGCGGGGGGTTGCTGTAGATGTAGCGGTGCAGGACTGGGTACTATAGGCACTGTTAGGCAGGACAAAGTAACACCAGACCAGTGAAAAAGTTTACTTTAATTACCTGATCGGTCCGCTTAGTACCCAGTTCTGCACAGCTACATCAGGAAAAACATCACCACTGCACTGCAAAAATTTACCTACAAAATACAACTTTGAAAACATTTATAAACTTTCTGTTTGCTAGCAAACTCCACTGTTCTATTATTTGAATTTTATCTTATATGGCACTGCTCGAGGAACTACAGTAACACAAGAGACAAGGCCCCTTAAGTCCCTGCTTGTATAACAAAGATTCTGTCCTAGTTTCTGTTTTTTTTGTGGCAAAAATAAAATAAGCAAGCACTGGGGAGTGTGTTGGAAGGCTGGTTTTTAATTAATTAATTATGTTGCCTTATGGGAGCCTTTTACATACACTAAATTAATCTCTATTAAAGGATCTGGGACTTGGTATAAGACTACAGTTGTGTCTCTAAGTCTGCATTTGCACTTCAGTCTCTCTTTGGGGACAGCAGAATAATACGAAAGTTAAACTACAGGAAGAGTGGACAAAATAAATAACAAGGTAGAGAACGCCTATTTCCTTCTGATTCAGAGACCTGGGATATATGATTTTTGCATTTATTTTCCTAATGATGATGTGTAGATTGAGAAGAGAAGGGGACCGATAATGAATGTACCCGCTGTTCATCGCTACACAGAAATGACAGGGTGCAGTGTTGGTGTCTCTCTGTAGTTAGTGAATATGATGAGACTCCCCCATTTACCTCTAGACACAGAGCACTTTCTGACCTTACCGTATCTCAGCATCTGCAGACAGACAGCCAGGGACGGAATTGCTACAGGTAGCAGCTCACACAACACTGAGAAATGGTCGTACCTGCAGGTTGTGAAGCAAAGACACAGGAAGAGCAGTAAATGCACTGACTCACAGCAAGGATTGTAAGAGGTAGAATTGCACAAGTAACAAGTACATAACACAAAAACAATGCAATAACACTTAAAGGGACATTGTACATGTATTTGTCTTTGCATAAATGTTTTAGAGATGATTTTCAGACTCCTAAACAAGCCCCAAAGGTTTAGAAGTAGACTATTGTCTACCAACTCCAGCTGGCTCCTGTTTGTGTAAAGGTTCTTTTCATATGCAGGGGAGGGGGGAGAGGGGGGAGTGTCTGCTCTTTTCACTTTCCAGCCCATTTCAGTGGGTGTCCCAGCCAAACATTTTCAATAGTGCTAAACTGGTAGCTTGTAAGTAAGTTTTTAAAAGGTTTTATACTGGAATTTTATATCAGTATCTGTGCATATTCTTCTTTACAGTAGAGTCTATTACGTGCAGTTATAAGAAATGTGGTGTATACTGTCCCTTTAATCTGAATTTCAAATAAGCAATAGATTTTTTCTTACAAATGTATTTTTTCCTCATTTGCTACACCCCTGTATCATGTGACAGCCATCAGCGAATCAGAGACTAGTATACCTATATAATATGAACAGTAGGAGCTGGGACCTCAGAAAGTGTGCATATGTACAAAATGTGAAAATGGAAATAATTTGGAAAGCTGCTGCTCTATCTGAATCATGTAAGTTAAATTTTGACTTTAGTGTCCCTTTAAAGGTACATTAAACACAAAATTTAATCTCCAGCAAAATGTTTACGTAAGGAAATAAAACAACATTGCAATACACAGTCAGTATTTATTGTGTTGCCTTTGCAATGAAATACCTTTAAAAACTGTACTTCTAGAGAACCTGCAACATTCTACATGGTGATTGGTTGGCTAACTGCAAACATTCTACGTGGTGATTGGTTAGCGAACTGCAAACATTCTACATGGTGATTGGTTAGCTAACTGCATATGGTCAGTCCCTAATTGGCCACAGCAAGAGAGGCCAAGAATATGGATTCCACCAGGCTTTTAGAAACAGATTTTGACGGCAGATAAAAACCATAGACCCGGCAAGTCTGCCTGATATTTCCTAAAAGTATAAACTTATCTAGTCCCTCACAGTGTTTGTCATTACCACTTCTTGTGAGAGTTTTTCAAGAGGCGTATTCCTGAACTACTCTTGATTTGTAAAATGTTCTAAATTGTACTAACAAAATGACAGTTAAATAGTTGAAGAGCATAATGTCTCAAATTATTTTGTACAACATTTAAACTGTCATTTTGTTAGCAAAATATGCATAGTTGTCAGTTCCTACACATTCCCTGCTGCTAAGGCCACTAAGGGTTAGAAATAAATTAACAACTAGAGTGATCAGACAATCACTGTGTAGAATGTAGTACAGTTTGGCTTCAGAAGTCTGGAGTATGCATTTACAACTCTTTCATAATTTGAAAAAACAAAATTTATGCTTACCTGATAAATTTCTTTCTCTTGTGTTGTATCCAGTCCACGGGTTCATCCATTACTTGTGGGATATTCTCCTTCCCAACAGGAAGTTGCAAGAGGACACCCACAGCAGAGCTGTCTATATAGCTCCTCCCCTAACTGCCACTCCCAGTCATTCGACCGAAGACAAGCAAGAAAAGAGAAACTATAGGGTGCAGTGGTGAAAAATAAAAAACACCTGCCTTAAAGTGACAGGGCGGGCCGTGGACTGGATACACCACAAGAGAAAGAAATTTATCAGGTAAGCATAAATTTTGTTTTCTCTTGTAAGGTGTATCCAGTCCACGGGTTCATCCATTACTTGTGGGATACCAATACCAAAGCTTTAGGACACGGATGAAGGGAGGGACAAGGCAGGAACTTAAACGGAAGGCACCACTGCCTGCAAGACCTTTCTCCCAAAAATAGCCTCCGAGGTAGCAAAAGTATCAAATTTGTAGAATTTAGAAAAAGTATGAAGCAAAGACCAAGTCGTCTCCTTACAAATCTGTTCAACAGAGGCCTCATTTTTAAAAGCCCATGTGGAAGCTACTTCTCTAGTGGAATGAGCTGTAATTCCTTCAGGAGGCTGCTGGCCAGCAGTCTCATAAGCTAAACGGATTATGCTTCTCAGCCAAAAAGAAAGAGAAGATGCCGAAGCCTTTTGGCCTCTCCTCTGTCCAGAGTAGACAACAAACAATGCAGATGTTTGACGATAATCCTTAGTAGCTTGTAAATAAAAAACTTTAAAGCACGAACCACGTCAAGATTGTGTAATAGACGTTCCTTCTTTGAAGAAGGATTAGGACACAGTGATGGAACAACAATCTCCTGATTGATATTCTTATTAGATACCACCTTAGGAAGAAACCCAGGTTTGGTACGCAAAACTACCTTATCTGTATGGAAGATCAGATAAGGGGAATCACACTGTAAGGCAGATAACTCAAACTCTTCGAGCCGAAGAGATAGCTACCAAAAACAGAACTTTCCAAGATAGAAGTTTGATATCTATGGAATGCAGAGGTTCAAACGGAACCCCTTGAAGAACTTTAAGAACTAAATTTAAACTCCATGGCGGAGAAACAGGTTTAAACACAGGCTTGATTCTAACTAAAGCCTGACAAAACGCCTGAACGTCTGGAACATCTGCCAGACGCTTGTGCAGAAGAATAGACAGAGCAGAAATATGTCCCTTTAAAGAACTAGCTGACAATCCCTTCTCCAATCCTTCTTGGAGAAAGGATAATATCCTAGGAATTCTGACTTTACTCCATGAGTAACCCTTGGATTCACACCAATGAAGATATTTACACCATATCTTAAGATAGATTTTCCTGGTGACAGGCTTTCGAGCCTGAATTAAGGTATCAATGACCGACTCGGAGAAACCACGTTTTGATAAAATCAAGTGTTCAATCTCCAAGCAGTCAGCCGCAGAGAAATTAGATTTGGATGTTTGAATAGGTCTTGGAGTAGAAGGTCCTGCCTCAGCAGCAGAGTCCATGGTGGAAGGGATGACATGTCCACCAGATCTGCATACCAAGTCCTGCGTGGCCAGGTGCTATCAAAATCACTGAAGCTCTCTCCTGCTTGATCTTGGCAATCAGACGAGGGAGGAGAGGAAATGGAGGGAACACATAAGCCAGGCTGATGGACCAGGGCACTGCTAGAGCATCTATCAGTGCTGCCTGGGGATCCCTTGACCTGGACCCGTAACAGGGAAGCTTGGCGTTCTGACGAGACGCCATCAGATCCACTTCTGGTTTGCCCCATAGTTGAATCAGCTGGGCAAATACCTCCGGATGGAGCTCCCACTCCCCCGGATGAAAAGTCTGCCGACTTAGAAAATCCGTCTCCCAGTTCTCTACTCCTGGGATATGGATCACTGAGAGATGGCAAGAGTGAACCTCTGCCCATAGAATTATCTTTGAAACCTCCAACATTGCCAGGGGGCTCCTTGTCCCCCCCTGATGGTTGATATAGGCTACAGTCGTGATATTTTCCGACTGAAATCTGATGAACCTGACCGCAGCTAATTGAGGCCAAGCCTGAAGAGCATTGAATATAGCTCTCAGTTCCAGAATGTTTATCGGAAGGAGGGCTTCCTCCTGAGTCCACGAACCCTGAGCCTTCAGGGAGTTCCAGACTGCGCCCCAGCCCAGAAGGCTGGCATCTGTCATGACTATAGTCCACTCTGGCCTGCGGAAAATCATTCCCCTGGAAAGATGGACCTGAGAGAACCACCAGAGAAGAGAATCCTTGGTCTCTTGATCCAGATTTAGCAGAGGGGACAAATCTGTGTAATCCCCATTCCACTGATTGAGCATGCAAAGTTGCAGTGGTCTGAGATGTAGGCGGGCAAACGGAACTATGTCCATTGCCACTACCATTAGGCCGATTACTTCCATACACTGAGCCACTGACGGCCGAGAAGTGGAATGAAGAGCACGGCAGGAAGTTAGAAGCTTTGATAACCTGACCTCTGTCAGAAAAATTTTCATTTCTCCTGAATCTATCAGTGTTCCTAGGAAGGAAACTCTTGTGAGAGGGGAGAGAGAACTCTTTTCTTCGTTCACCTTCCACCCGTGAGACCTCAGAAAGGCCAGAACAATGTCCGTATGGGACTTGGCGATTTGAAAAGTCGACGCCTGTATCAGAATGTCGTCTAGGTAAGGAGCCACCGCTATGCCCCGTGGCCTTAGAACCGCCAGTAGGGACCCTAGAACCTTCGTAAAGATTCTTGGTGCCGTGGCTAACCCGAAGGGAAGAGCCACAAACTGGTAATGCCTGTCTAAGAAGGTGAACCTGAGGAACTGATGATGATCTCTGTGAATCGGAATGTGGAGATAAGCATCCTTTAAGTCCACGGTAGTCATATATTGACCCTCCTGGATCATAGGGAGGATGGTTCGGATAGTCTCCATCTTGAAGGATAGGACCCTGAGAAATTTGTTTAGGATCTTGAGATCCAAGATTGGTCTGAAAGTTCCCTCTTTTTTGGGAACTATAAACAGATTTGAATAGAAGCCCTGCCCCTGTTCCTCCCTTGGAACTGGGTGGATCACTCCCATAACCAGCAGGTCTTGAACACAACGTAAGAATGTCTCTCTCTTTATCTGGTTTACAGATAATTGTGAGAGATGAAATCTCCCCTTTGGAGATGAAGCTTTGAAGTCCAGATATCCCTGGGAACAATCTCTACTGCCCAGGGATCCTGGACGTCTCTTGCCCAAGCCTGGGCGAAGAGAGAGAGTCTGCCCCCCACTAGATCCAGTCCTGGATCGGGGACTACTCCTTCATGCTGTCTTAGAGGCAGCCGCAGGTTTCTTGGCCTGCTTCCCCTTATTCCAAGCCTGGTTAGGTCTCCAGACTGGTTTGGACTGGGCAAAATTTCCCTCTTGTTTTGCATTAGAGGAAACTGAAGCTGTGCCACTCTTGAAGTTTCAAAAGGAACGAAAATTATTCTGTTTGGTCCTTAACTTATTGGACCTATCCTGAGGAAGGGCGTGACCTTTTCCTCCAGTAATATCAGAAATGATCTCCTTCAGACCGGGCCCGAATAGGGTCTGTCCCTTGTAGGGGATGTTAAGAAGCTTAGACTTTGAAGTAACGTCTGCTGACCAGGACTTAAGCCATAGGCCCTACGCGCCAAAATGGCAAAACCTGAATTCTTAGCCGTTAGCTTGGCTAAATGAAAAATGGCGTCAGAAATAAAGGAGTTAGCTAACTTAAGAGCTTTAATCCTGTCTAGAATATCGTCTAACAGGGTCTCCACCTGTAGAGCCTCCTCAAGAGACTCAAACCAAAAAGCAGCAGTAACTGGGGCAATGCATGCAAGATGCTGGAGAATAAAACCTTGATGTATAAAATTTTTCTTAAGGAGACCCTCCAATTTTTTTATCCATAGGATCTAGGAAAGCACAACTGTCCTCGACAGGGATAGTTGTACGCTTAGCTAGGGTGGAGACTGCTCCCTCCACCTTAGGAACCGTCTGCCGCGAGTCCCATATGGTGGCATCTATGGGAAACATCTTTTTAAAAGCAGGAGGGGAGAGAACGGCACACCTGGTCTATCCCATTCCTTAGTAATAATTTCCGAAAACCTCTTAGGGACTGGAAAAACATCGGTGTAAACAGGTGCTGCAAAGTATTTGTCCATTTTACACAATTTCTCTGGAACCACAATGGGGTCACAGTCATCCAGAGTCGCTAAAACCTCCCTAAGCAATAAGCGGAGGTGTTCAAGCTTAAATTTAAACGCTGTCATCTCAGAATCAGACTGAAGTAACGCCTTCCCTGAGTCTGAAATGTCACCCACAGATAGAACCTCACCTGCCTCGGCTTCTGAGCATTGTGAGGGTATATCGGACACAGGCAATAAAGCGTCAGAAAGCTCTGTATTAATTCTAGCCCCAGAGCTGTCTCGCTTTCCTTGTAGCCCTGGCAGTTTGGAAAATACCTCTGTGAGGGTAGCATTCATAACTGCCGCCATGTCCTGTAAGGTAAAAGAATTAGACGCGCTAGATGTACTTGGCGTCACTTGAGCGGGAGTTATAGGTTCTGACACATGGGGAACGTTAGATGGCATAATCTCCCTCTTTTTAGTCAGAGAATCCCCTGGAGATAAATCTTTAAGCGCCATAATATGGTCTTTATAGTTTATAGAAATTTCAGTACATTTGGTACACATTCTAAGAGGGGGTTCCACAATGGCTTCCAAACATATTGAACAAGGAGTTTCCTCTATGTCAGACATGTTTAACAGACTAGTAATGAGACAAGCAAGCTTGGAAAACACTTTAATAAAGGTGAAACAGCAATTAAACAAAAACGTTACTGTGCCTTTAAGAGAAAAAAAAATAGCACTTAAACTGCAAAACAGTGAAAAAATACAGTAAAATCTTTGAAATGTTTACAGTGTGAATAAGGGACTAAAGCAGCATTGTACCCACTTGCAAATGGATGATTAACCCCTTAGGCCCCAAACCAGAATGAAAAATGTTAAAAAACGTTAAAAATCAATTGAGCACCATGCCACAGCTCTGCTGAGGCTCCTACCTGCCCATAAAAACGATTTTGTGCAGAAATAACCCCTTTGAAATGGTTCTCAGATGCCAGGGGACTCTTCTAGGGAAGCTGGATGTCTCAGTCTGAATTAAAACTGCACAGTTAAAATAGGCCCCTCCCACTATGTACTGGATGTCAGAGGGGCCTTAAGAAAATACTCCTGGGAGTATCTGAGTAGCCATGTGGAAACTAGGCCATAAATAAAGACTTATCTCCCTCAGAAAAAACACGTCCTATTTTTGAAATCATGTAAACGTTTTGTCACTAAGCAATATGAATATTAACATGAGTATTACCCTGTTATGTAAGCATGATCCCAGTCGCTGTTAAATCACTGCATCAGGCTTACCTCAAATACACAAGGCTCTGTCAGCATTTTCTAGAACTTATTCCTCTCTCTAGAAATAAAAATACTGAACATATCTCAAAGCAGGTAATCTGCAGGCCGTTTCCCCAACTGAAGTTTTCCCATATTCATCAGTTATGTGTGAGAACAGCAATCGACCTTAGTTACAAACCGCTAAGATCATCAAATCTCCAGGTAGAACTCTTCTTCTAATTTCTGCCTGAAAGAAAAACAGTACAACGCCGGTACCGTTTAAAAATAACAAACTCTTGATTGAAGGTAAAACTACACTAAGTCACCACATATCTCTTGATACTTCCTTTCTTGTCGAGAGTTGCAAGAGAATGACTGGGAGTGGCAGTTAGGGGAGGAGCTATATAGACAGCTCTGCTGTGGGTGTCCTCTTGCAACTTCCTGTTGGGAAGGAGAATATCCCACAAGTAATGGATGAACCCGTGGACTGGATACACCTTACAAGAGAAATCCACAATTTTTAGAGTTAAATTACAGAAAAATTGGGCATAATTAATAATGAAAGTATATTTATTTTTATTTTTTTATGCATAATTAAAGGGACAGCATACTCAGGCAAGCCACAGAAAAGAGTTATATGTTAGTGTAGTACTAACATTTTCAGTATAGGTGACGGTTTCAACAGGTAAAAGCAGCTATTTCAAATTATAAAATAAAAGTAAAGGAGTAATCCTAAAACAATTTAAAGCACCCCAGCAGGTAAAATAAATCCTTGGGAACACAAGGGGAGATAACACTGTCCCATTTTATATAAGAATTTCATGTTTAATTTCCCTTTAATTTAATTACGGATAATATGCTATTCATAAATAACATCTATTTAATATTAAAGGGACACTAAACCCAATTTTTTTCTTTCATGATTCAGATAGAGCATGAGATTTTAAGCACCTTTCTAATTCACTCCTATTATCAATTTTTCTTTGTTCTTATGCTATCTTGATTTGAAAAAACAGTACTGTAAGCTTTAGAGCTGGACCATTTTTTGTTCAGCACCTGGGTAGCACTTGCTGATTTGTGGCTAAATGTAGCAAACCAATCAGCAAGCTCTATCAAGGTGCTGAACTAAAAATGGGCCGGCTCCTAACCTTTCATTACTGGTTTTTCAAATCAAGATAGCAAGAGAACAAAGAAAAATTGATAATAGGAGTAAATTAGAAAGTTGCTTAAAATTGCATGCTCTATCTGAATCATGAAATAAAAAATTTGGGGTTAGTATCCCTTTAAGAGAGAATGGAAAACTTAGCTGGAAGAGGGGCAGACTGTTGCAAATTAAATCTATCCTCACTTCCTCTAGGATTGTACCAGTGCTTACCTTTGCCAGCCTGTCAGTGCCAGTCCTCGGAGCATGACCCTAGGAATTCTCTGTGCCACTTGCAGCCAACGCTTGTTGTTTTCTAGGTGATGCCCAATATGTGTCATCTGCTGGTTGGCTCCTGTGGCTCCTTTAAAAGCGCTAGCAAACCAGATCTTTTGAAAACCACATTCCCGGTATTTATTCACCAAAGCAACTATGTGAGGACAATAAAGGGTTACAACCGTCTGTCTTCCTTTATAGTGATTGAAAATTTAAGGAATTAAAGCCAAGTATCTAAAAATACTCTTAAAAACAGGGGCACTTTAATTAATTAAACTTTACAAACACGTTTAAAAAAAAAATAAAAAAAATAGTTACCTTTTCGTTTCACTAAACAGACAGACGATCCTCCGCCCGCATCTTTTTCTGTATTTTGCATATCGATGACGAATCCGGCTTCCTCCAATCGTTGCGTGCCCCACGATCTAGACGCCAATGGGGGCACTCAACGATTGGAGGAAGTCAGATTCATCATCAATATGCAAAATACAGAAGGAGATGCGGGCGGAGGATCTGCATTCTGTTTAGCGTAAGGTTAAGGTAGGTATTTTTTTTTTTTAAAAAGCGTGTTTGTTAAGTATAATTAATTAAAATGCCCCTGTTTTTAAGAGTATTTTTGGATGCTGGGCTTCAAATCCTTAAACTTTACAATCACTTTAACAACTTTCTTCTAGCCAGTTGAGTAGATTAACAAACACTTACTTTGGTTTTCAACGTCGAGATTAGGCGTATAATCCCAGATCATTGGCTCCACTAGCTGAGGTACACCCGATTCTGCAACACACAGATTTTTTTTTCATGACTGCCGTAGTAAATATAAAAGATTTAGCAAAATTAGAGATGCAAAACATATTTAGTAAATGTCTGAGTGTCTGTTCCCAAATCATTATCCAGGAAAATGATCTACAGATGCCCTTTCCTGTCTGAAGTAGTGGAGAGGGAGGTTGTATACATAAACCCTTTAAAGGACATAAACGTATAAAAATAAACATAGATTGTGACAGCAGATAAGATCCATAGGACCAACAAGTCTGCCCAATAATTCCTTAAAGTATAAACGTATCTAGTTTGTAGGATAGCCATATGCTTAGCCATTCTTGAAGTCCCCCACATTGTTTGTCATTACCACCTCTTGTGAAAGTTTATTCCATGAATCAATCACCCGTTGGGGGATATTTCCAGGTGGCGGCCGTGATAACAGCTTTTTGTAGCGGCTATAAGTCTACTGCTTATCGTTTGACAGACTTGTCATTCATGTTCATACAACATAATTTTGGTGTCTATGGAACTTGCTGTACAGACTAATCTAACTTGTGTGAAAGATTTCAGCCCTGAAAGAAGTGGAATGATGAGGCGTGCAGTGGTGGCCTGTAGTGGATCTGGCCTTCATCTAAACCCCCTTCACTGTGACTTAGGTAAAGCAGCTTTCTATGTTGAACTAAATGTCTAGTATGAATATATCCCCTATGTTTCCAGGTGTTACAGGTTATTAGGTTTACTTTTTGTGTCCGCTGGCTCAGTAGCAGGCACTCTCTGACCTTGGAGGTGCTGGTGTTGCCAACAGTCCCATGAGAGACCCAGAGTGTCATAACCAGGCCGTCTTTAAAGTGAGACACAAAATGAAGTAACCGAGACTAAATGTTGTTATAGTGGCGCTATCAGACAGCAACAAGAAATCTTTCATGCCAATGATAATATTGCAGAGACAAGATCTTCCTACCTGAGGTAATCAAGCCAAGATCTCCAAGCATTATGTCTGTGTCCTCTGGATGAGTTTTTCAGCTTGTTAGCATTCCTCAGTGAGATACCATAAAAAAGGAAACAGAAAATTGCAACATAGTGTGAATCTGTAATGGCACTTTGAGGAAGTAGTTGTTTTGTAACAAATGACTACTCACATTTGTTGGAGCTTTCCACTAAGCTCAAGGATATGCGCACTCCCACTTTATACTGATGGGAAAACAGTACACTAGGCAAAAATTGGATACAAATTTATTTTAAAATATATAAAAGCGTCACATAAGCCTTGATAACACCACAATGTAAGGGTACAAAAGCAGATATGCTGTAACAAATGCTTCAAATCGCCAAACTTGCAAAGAGGTAAATGGATCAGCAGGAGTGTGACCGCTGAAACCAAAACCTTTTTAGTAGCAGGACATTCCTTGACAAAGCATACCAGCGAAACGTACGTCGGAACTGAACTGTTCTATATTGAGTTTTATTGCGTCTCTACACTAGCCAGGACACCTGGGGGCTTAGCGCTATTGTCTTGCTACTAAAAAGGTTTTGGTTTCAGCGGTCACACTCCTGCTGATCCATTTACCTCTTTGCAAGTTTGGCGATTTGAAGCATTTGTTACAGCATATCTGCTTTTGTACCCTTACATTGTGGTGTTATCAAGGCTTATGTGACGCTTTTATATATTTTAAAATAAATTTGTATCCAAGTTTTGCCTAGTGTACTGTTTTCCCATCAGTATAAAGTGGGAGTGCGCATATCCTTGAGCTTAGTGGAAAGCTCCAACAAATGTGAGTAGTCATTTGTTACAAAACAACTACTTCCTCAAAGTGCCATTACAGATTCACACTATGTTGCAATTTTCTGTTTCCTTTTTTATGGGATCTCACTGAGGAATGCTAACAAGCTGAAAAACTCATCCAGAGGACACAGACATATCCTTGATTCAGAACTTTATTTGGTTTTCCTTTTATGATTTTTGTTATCACATTTATTTCACATTTTTTTCTTTGTGATATTCGGTATATTTATTGTAATCTCCAAGCATTATGCTTGCTACCTAGTTCTAGCAGTTTCACCGGACCACTGGTACAGATGAGTTCCTAGAAGTTAACCTGTAATATCGCTCTGTTAGTTCTTGCAAACAGCGAAGCTTGCACTGCCTGTGAGGTATGGAATTATGGGACTACAAGGTCTGGTTTTGAGGGCAATATTCTGAAGCTCTTTTGGACAGCAGTCTCTAAACTCTCCAGCGAGGGGAATTGGTTAAACAAAATGCTGGACTCTGGACACATCATTGTGGTCATTGTGACCTGCTGAGTCACTTATTATTATGTTTTTCTTCTGTTCAGTGCCGGACAACAGGATTACGTTATGTTGGAGAGTAGATTCAGCAGTATCTGTATCTCTTTTCTAAAGTGTGTATTTATGCTGGTATTATACTCTAAAAAGTCTGTTTCTAGTTTCTTAGGGGTGGCAGCTTCCCCTCGGACTGTTATTTTATTGCTATATGATCTGACATGTTATGGTGTTAAAGGGATATGAAACACAAATTTTTTCTTTAATGATTCAGATAGACAATGCAATTTTAAACAACCTTCTAATTTACTCTCTTGATATCTTTTGTTACAAAGCAGGGCGGTAAGCTCAGGTGCATAAACGTGTCTGGAGCACTATATGGCAGTAGTTTTGCAAGAATGTTACCCATTAGCAAGAGCACTAGATGGCAGCACTATAAGAATGTTATCCATTAGCAAGAGCACTAGAGGGCAGCACTATAAGAATGTTATCAATTAGCAAGAGCACTAGAGGGCAGCACTATTTCCTGTCATGTGGTGCTCCAGACAGACAAAGAATATCATGGCAACAAAACAAACTTGATAATAAAAGCAAACAAAAACCTTTTTAAGTTGTATAATCTGTCTGAATCACAAAAGAACATTTTGGGGTTTCATCTCCCTTTAAAGCAGTTTTTACTGAGAGGTAGGCCAGTTTAACACCTTGCACCATATGGACGTACTACGTCCAACACTGTGTCAAATGCTGCGGACCCCGCTGTGAGTTTAGAAAGCAGAGACTGCAACTGGGGGTAGAAGGCATCTGCCTCCATAAAGTAAGGGTGCACTAATAATGCCCCTTACTATGTGAAGGAAGATTGCTGGAGGGGGGAACATACACTGCAAAAAAAAGGGATCTTGGAGGGTTCCCCTACACTACCGAAAAAAAATGAAAAACATAAAATATAAAAAATAATTAAAAAAAATAAAATTATATATATATATAAAATGTGTTACTGGCAGACTAGTTACCAGGCTGAGATCATGTTATGGCAGGTGAGTTTGGTCAAGTGGTTATGAGTACAGTGTCACCTTATAGTTACCAGGCTGAGGTCATGTGCTGGCAGGTGAGTTTGGTCAAGTGGTTATGAGTACAGTGTCACCTTATAGTTACCAGGCTGAGGTAATTTATTGTCAGGTGAGTTTGGTCAAGTGGTTATGAGTACAGTGTCCTCTTATAGTTACCAGGCTGAGGTCATGTGCTGGCAGGTGAGTTTGGTCAAGTGGTTATGAGTACAGTGTCACCTTATAGTTACCAGGCTGAGGTAATTTATTGTCAGGTGAGTTTGGTCAAGTGGTTATGAGTACAGTGTCCTCTTATAGTTACCAGACTGAGGTCATGTACTGGCAAGTGAGTTTGGTCAAGTGGTTATGAGTACAGTGTCACCTTATAGTTACCGGGCTGAGATCATGTTATGGCAGGTGAGTTTGGTCAAGTGGTTATGAGTACAGTGTCACCTTATAGTTACCAGGCTGAGGTAATTTATTGTCAGGTGAGTTTGGTCAAGTGGTTATGAGTACAGTGTCCCCTTATAGTTACCAAGCTGAGGTAATTTATTGTCAGGTGAGTTTGGTCAAGTGGTTATGAGTACAGTGTCCTCTTATAGTTACCGGGCTGAGGTCATGTGCTGGCAGGTGAGTTTGGTCAAGTGGTTATGAGTACAGTGTCCCCTTATAGTTACCAGGCTGAGGTAATTTATTGTCAGGTGAGTTTGGTCAAGTGGTTATGAGTACAGTGTCCCCTTATAGTTACCAAGCTGAGGTAATTTATTGGCAGGTGGGTTTGGTCAAGTGGTTATGAGTACAGTGTAACCTTATAGTTACCAGGCTGAGGTCATGTGCTGGCAGGTGAGTTTGGTCAAGTGGTTATGAGTACAGTGTCCCTTTATAGTTACCAGGCTGAGGTAATTTATTGGCAGGTGAGTTTGGTCAAGTGGTTATGAGTACAGTGTCCCCTTATAGTTACAAGGCTGAGGTCATGTGCTGGCAGGTGAGTTTGGTCAAGTGGTTATGAGTACAGTGTCCTCTTATAGTTACAGGGCTGAGGTCATGTGCTGGCAGGTAAGTTTGGTCAAGTGGTTATGAGTACAGTGTCCCCTTATAGTTACCGGACTGAGGTCATGTGCTGGCAGGTGAGTTTGGTCAAGTGGTTATGAGTACAGTGTCCTCTTATAGTTACCGGGCTGAGGTCATGTGCTGGCAGGTGAGTTTGGTCAAGTGGTTATGAGTACAGTGTAACCTTATAGTTACCAGGCTGAGGTTATGTACGGGCAGGTGAGTTTGGTCAAGTGGTTATGAGTACAGTGTCCCCTTATAGTTACCAGGCTGAGGTAATTTATTGGCAGGTGAGTTTGGTCAAGTGGTTATGAGTACAGTGTCCCCTTATAGTTACCAAGCTGAGGTAATTTATTGGCAGGTGGGTTTGGTCAAGTGGTTATGAGTACAGTGTAACCTTATAGTTACCAGGCTGAGGTCATGTGCTGGCAGGTGAGTTTGGTCAAGTGGTTATGAGTACAGTGTCCCTTTATAGTTACCAGGCTGAGGTAATTTATTGGCACTGGCAGGTGAGTTTGGTCAAGTGGTTATGAGTACAGTGTCACCTTATAGTTACCAGGCTGAGGTTATGTACGGGCAGGTGAGTTTGGTCAAGTGGTTATGAGTACAGTGTCACCTTATAGTTACCAGGCTGAGGTTATGTACGGGCAGGTGAGTTTGGTCAAGTGGTTATGAGTACAGTGTAACCTTATAGTTACCAGGCTGAGGTAATTTACTGGCAGGTGAGTTTGGTCAAGTGGTTATGAGTACAGTGTCACCTTATAGTTACCAGGTTGAGGTTATGTGCTAGAGATGAGTTTGGTCAAGTGGTTATGAGTACAGTGTAACCTTATAGTTACCAGGCTGAGGTAATTTACTGGCAGGTGAGTTTGGTCAAGTGGTTATGAGTACAGTGTCACCTTATAGTTACCAGGCTGAGGTCATATGCTGGCAGGTGAGTTTGGTCAAGTGGTTATGATCTCCAGCCAGTGCCTCAGCTGGTTTAGTTAATATAAAGAAAGTGTTGCCTGAGTTATAGAACAGTCTCCCAGTACAGGTGTTTTTTCTTTTAGTGCACAAACCTGCCAGTGCCTGAGCGCTAGCACCACGAAGCATGTCGTCCCATGCAATTGGTGTGACACCAGGGTAGGAAGTCACTACATGTGCAGCCACCGCCCTGAGGTGAGACAGGAAAATGTCTTCCACAGACAAAGACAGTTCAGAACGTTGCTGCTGGGACTCCTCCCCTTCTCCTAGGTAATAAACCTGCAAGCCAATAATATTTGTGAGCTCTTAACCCAAATACGCAGTTTGATGTTACGTATATACCTGGATAAATAGATGGTCTTACAAACATACTATATATATATATATATATATATATATATATATATATATATATATACAGTATATACTATATGTATATATATATATATATATACACACACACACACACTAAATGTATAGGTGTAATTATAGACCTAGCATTGTGTAGACATGTGCTGTATGAGTCACCTTTTATATAGATATTTGTGTATGTAAGGGTGTGCGTACAAATCATGACACGTTCACATCAAAACTCACAGGTGCTCCCCATTTATGAAACAATATACAATATGGTGCAAATTCCCCAATCACAATCTGATTTTATTTAAGCATTTATGAAAACTAATTTGACAGAATTTTACAATCCACATTATTCCAGCAATCCTATAGACAAGGGATGGCCAAATGAATGCCCATGGGCCACATCTGGCCCTCTGCATTAGTATTTGTGGCCCCTGGGGACAAGTGGAACTAAAAATGTGTGATTTTTGAAGAGGTGTCAAACAACGTGGCCACAATTGAAAAAAAAACTATTTGTGAGAAAACAGCATACAGAGTGTATCCTGTAACCTTACCTAAATCTGTGCCACTGGACGTCTTTAGGAAATATATTATTTGCATGTTTAATACTAATACATTTATATGCGGCCATTAAGGCTTCTAAAGTATTGATCTGCGGCCCCCATGTGTGAGGAGGTTCCCATCACTGCTATGGAGAATCACAGGGAGTGTACAGAGATGTCACAGTGTGTCACCTTTTCCCTTTTCAAATGTCCCCAAAGATGTTCTATGGGGCTGAAGTCATGTGATTGTGAAGGGAATGCCATTGATTAGCTCTCACTGCTCTTCCCAGGACATCAGATACACCCGCAGAGCTTTGACGTATGTTTAGTTCTGCTTTACAATGAATCTTTATCTAAACACCACTTTAAGAGATGTGTGTGATAACACTGTATACAGATGGGCATGTATGTGTTACTATATACAGGTGTACTGAGATAATACAGGGTATGTTTGTGTTACTACATACAGATCATACAGGATGTTTGTAAATCAGTGCATACAGAGGAGCCGGCCATTTCATAGTGATGTTTGCAAATACTGGGCATGTATGTGTTACTACATACAGATGTACATGTACTCATGTTAATATATGTCAAGTGTGCGTATATGCATGTCACTGTAGGCAGATGCTGATATATATATACTGCCTGTATACTAACAGTTGCACACTAACTATACTGCCTGTATACTAACAGTTGCACACTAACTATAATGCCGGTATACTAACAGTTGCACACTAACTATACTGCCTGTATACAAACAGTTGCACACTATCTATAATGCCTGTATACTAACAGTTGCACACTAACTTTACTGCCTGTATACTAACAGTTGCACACTAACTTTACTGCCTGTATACTAACAGTTGCACACTAACTTTACTGCCTGTATACTAACAGTTGCACACTATCTATAATGCCTGTATACTAACAGTTGCACACTAACTATAATGCCTGTATACTAACAGTTGCACACTAACTATACTGCCTGTATACTAACAGTTGCACACTAACTAAAATGCCTGTATACTAACAGTTGCACACTAACTATACTGCCTGTATACTAACAGTTGCACACTATCTATAATGCATGTATACTAACAGTTGTACACTAACTATAATGCCTGTATACTAACAGTTGCACACTAACTATAATGCCTGTATACTAACAGTTGCACACTAACTATAATGCCTGTATACTAACAGTTGCACACTAACTATAATGCCTGTATACTAACAGTTGTACACTAACTATAATGCCTGTATACTAACAGTTGTACACTAACTATAATGCATGTATACTAACAGTTGTACACTAACTATAATGCCTGTATACTAACAGTTGCACACTAACTATAATGCCTGTATACTAACAGTTGCACACTAACTATACTGCCTGTATACTAACAGTTGCACACTAACTATAATGCCTGTATACTAACAGTTGCACACTAACTATACTGCCTGTATACTAACAGTTGCACACTAACTATACTGCCTGTATACTAACAGTTGCACACTAACTATACTGCCTGTATACTAACAGTTGCACACTAACTATACTGCCTGTATACTAACAGTTGAACACTAACAATACTGCCTGTATACTAACAGTTGCACACTAACTATACTGCCTGTAAACTAACAGTTGCACACTAACTATAATGCCTGTATACAAACAGTTGCACACTAACTATAATGCCTGTATACTAACAGTTGCACACTAACTATACTGCCTGTATACTAACAGTTGCACACTAACTATACTGCCTGTATACTAACAGTTGCACAGTAACTATAACGCCTGTTTATTAACAGTTGCACACTAGCACACTAACTATAATGCCTGTATACTAACAGTTGCACACTAACTATAATGCCTGTATACTAACAGTTGCACACTAACTATACTGCCTGTATACTAACAGTTGCACACTAACTATAATGCCTGTATACAAACAGTTGCACACTAACTATAATGCCTGTATACTAACAGTTGCACACTAACTATACTGCCTGTATACTAACAGTTGCACACTAACTGTAATGCCTGTATACTAACAGTTGCACACTAACTATAATGCCTGTATACTAACAGTTGCACACTAACTATACTGCCTGTATACTAACAGTTGCATACTAACTATACTGCCTGTATACTAACAGTTGCACACTAACTATAATGCCTGTATACTAACAGTTGCACACTAACTATACTGCCTGTATACTAACAGTTGCACACTAACTATAATGCCTGTATACAAACAGTTGCACACTAACTATACTGCCTGTATACTAACAGTTGCACACTAACTATACTGCCTGTATACTAACAGTTGCACACTAACTATAATGCCTGTATACAAACAGTTGCACACTAACTATACTGCCTGTATACTAACAGTTGCACACTAACTATACTGCCTGTATACTAACAGTTGCACACTAACTATAATGCCTGTATACAAACAGTTGCATACTAACTATAATGCCTGTATACTAACAGTTGCACACTAACTATAATGCCTGTATACTAACAGTTGCACACTAACTATAATGTCTGTATACTAACAGTTGCACACTAACTATACTGCCTGTATACTAACAGTTGCACACTAACTATAATGCCTGTATACTAACAGTTGTACACTAACTATAATGCCTGTATACTAACAGTTGCACGCTAACTATACTGCCTGTATATTAACAGTTGCACACTAACTATAATGCCTGTATACTAACAGTTGCACACTAACTATAATGCCTGTATACTAACAGTTGCACACTAACTATACTGCTTGTATACTAACAATTGCACACTAACTATACTGTCTGTATACTAACAGTTGCACACTAACTATAATGCCTGCATACTAACAGTTGCACACTAACTATACTGCCTGTATACTAACAAACAGTCGCACACTAACTATACTGCCTGTATACAAACAGTTGCACACTAACTATACTGCCTGTATACTAACAGTTGCACGCTAACTATACTGCCTGTATACTAACAGTTGCACGCTAACTATACTGCCTGTATACTAACAGTTGCACACTAACTATACTGCCTGTATACTAACAGTTGCACACTAACTATACTGCCTGTATTCTAACAGTTGCACACTAACTATAATGCCTGTATACTAACAGTTGTAAACTAACTATAATGCCTGTATACTAACAGTTGCACACTAACTATAATGCCTGTATACTAACAGTTGCACACTAACTATAATGCCTGTATACTAACAGTTGCACACTAACTATAATGCCTGTATACTAACAGTTGCACACTAACTATAATGCCTGTATACTAACAGTTGCACACTAACTATACTGCCTGTATACTAACAGTTGCACACTAACTATACTGCCTGTATACTAACAGTTGCACACTAACTATAATGCCTGTATACAAACAGTTGCATACTAACTATAATGCCTGTATACTAACAGTTGCACACTAACTATAATGCCTGTATACAAACAGTTGCACACTAACTATACTGCCTGTATACTAACAGTTGCACACTAACTATAATGCCTGTATACAAACAGTTGCATACTAACTATACTGCCTGTATACTAACAGTTGCACACTAACTATAATGCCTGTATACTAACAGTTGCATACTAACTATAATGCCTGTATACAAACAGTTGCATACTAACTATAATGCCTGTATACTAACAGTTGCACACTAACTATAATGCCTGTATACTAACAGTTGCACACTAACTATAATGTCTGTATACTAACAGTTGCACACTAACTATACTGCCTGTATACTAACAGTTGCACACTAACTATAATGCCTGTATACTAACAGTTGTACACTAACTATAATGCCTGTATACTAACAGTTGCACGCTAACTATACTGCCTGTATATTAACAGTTGCACACTAACTATAATGCCTGTATACTAACAGTTGCACACTAACTATAATGCCTGTATACTAACAGTTGCACACTAACTATACTGCTTGTATACTAACAATTGCACACTAACTATACTGTCTGTATACTAACAGTTGCACACTAACTATAATGCCTGCATACTAACAGTTGCACACTAACTATACTGCCTGTATACTAACAAACAGTCGCACACTAACTATACTGCCTGTATACAAACAGTTGCACACTAACTATACTGCCTGTATACTAACAGTTGCACGCTAACTATACTGCCTGTATACTAACAGTTGCACGCTAACTATACTGCCTGTATACTAACAGTTGCACACTAACTATACTGCCTGTATACTAACAGTTGCACACTAACTATACTGCCTGTATTCTAACAGTTGCACACTAACTATAATGCCTGTATACTAACAGTTGCACACTAACTATAATGCCTGTATACTAACAGTTGCACACTAACTATAATGCCTGTATACTAACAGTTGCACACTAACTATAATGCCTGTATACTAACAGTTGCACACTAACTATAATGCCTGTATACTAACAGTTGCACACTAACTATACTGCCTGTATACTAACAGTTGCACACTAACTATACTGCCTGTATACTAACAGTTGCACACTAACTATAATGCCTGTATACAAACAGTTGCATACTAACTATAATGCCTGTATACTAACAGTTGCACACTAACTATAATGCCTGTATACAAACAGTTGCACACTAACTATACTGCCTGTATACTAACAGTTGCACACTAACTATAATGCCTGTATACAAACAGTTGCATACTAACTATACTGCCTGTATACTAACAGTTGCACACTAACTATAATGCCTGTATACTAACAGTTGCATACTAACTATAATGCCTGTATACAAACAGTTGCATACTAACTATAATGCCTGTATACTAACAGTTGCACACTAACTATAATGCCTGTATACAAACAGTTGCATACTAACTATAATGCCTGTATACTAACAGTTGCACACTAACTATAATGCCTGTATACTAACAGTTGTACACTAACTATAATGCCTGTATACAAACAGTTGCACACTAACTATACTGCCTGTATACTAACAGTTGCACACTAACTATAATGCCTGTATACAAACAGTTGCATACTAACTATACTTCCTGTATACTAACAGTTGCACGCTAACTATACTGCCTGTATACTAACAGTTGCACACTAACTATACTGCCTGTATACTAACAGTTGCACACTAACTATACTGCCTGTATACTAACAGTTGCACACTAACTATAATGCCTGTACACTAACAGTTGCACACTAACTATACTGCCTGTATACAAATAGTTGCACACTAACTATACTGCCTGTATACAAATAGTTGCACACTAACTATACTGCCTGTATACAAATAGTTGCACACTAACTATACTGCCTGTATACTAACAGTTGCACACTAACTATAATGCCTGTATACTAACAGTTGCACACTAACTATAATGCCTGTATACTAACAGTTGCACACTAACTATACTGCCTGTATACTAACAGTTGCACACTAACTATAATGCCTGTATACTAACAGTTGTACACTAACTATAATGCCTGTATACTAACAGTTGCACGCTAACTATACTGCCTGTATACTAACAGTTGCACACTAACTATAATGCCTGTATACAAATAGTTGCATACTAACTATAATGCCTGTATACTAACAGTTGCACACTAACTATACTGCCTGTATATTAACAGTTGCACACTAACTATACTGCCTGTATACAAACAGTTGCATACTAACTATACTGCCTGTATATTAACAGTTGCACACTAACTATAATGCCTGTATACAAACAGTTGCATACTAACTATACTGCCTGTATATTAACAGTTGCACACTAACTATAATGCCTGTATACAAACAGTTGCATACTAACTATACTGCCTGTATATTAACAGTTGCACACTAACTATACTGCCTGTATACTAACAGTTGCACACTAACTATACTGCCTGTATACAAATAGTTGCACACTAACTATAATGCCTGTATACAAACAGTTGCACACTAACTATAATGCCTGTATACAAACAGTTGCATACTAACTATAATGCCTGTATACAAACAGTTGCATACTAACTATAATGCCTGTATACAAACAGTTGCATACTAACTATAATGCCTGTATACAAACAGTTGCATACTAACTATACTGCCTGTATACAAACAGTTGCATACTAACTATACTGCCTGTATACAAACAGTTGCACACTAACTATACTGCCTGTATATTAACAGTTGCACACTAACTATACTGCCTGTATACTAACAGTTGCACACTAACTATACTGCCTGTATACTAACAGTTGCATACTAACTATACTGCCTGTATACAAACAGTTGCATACTAACTATACTGCCTGTATACTAACAGTTGCACACTAACTATACTGCCTGTATACTAACAGTTGCACACTAACTATACTGCCTGTATACTAACAGTTGCACACTAACTATACTGCCTGTATACTAACAGTTGCACACTAACTATACTGCCTGTATACTAACAGTTGCACACTAACTATACTGCCTGTATACTAACAGTTGCACACTAACTATACTGCCTGTATACTAACAGATGCACACTAACTATACTGCCTGTATACTAACAGTTGCACACTAACTATAATGCCTGTATACTAACAGTTGCATACTAACTATACTGCCTGTATACAAACAGTTGCACACTAACTATACTGCCTGTATATTAACAGTTGCACACTAACTATACTGCCTGTATACTAACAGTTGCACACTAACTATACTGCCTGTATACTAACAGTTGCATACTAACTATACTGCCTGTATACAAACAGTTGCATACTAACTATACTGCCTGTATACTAACAGTTGCACACTAACTATACTGCCTGTATACTAACAGTTGCACACTAACTATACTGCCTGTATACTAACAGTTGCACACTAACTATACTGCCTGTATACTAACAGTTGCACACTAACTATACTGCCTGTATACTAACAGTTGCACACTAACTATACTGCCTGTATACTAACAGTTGCACACTAACTATACTGCCTGTATACTAACAGTTGCACACTAACTATACTGCCTGTATACTAACAGTTGCACACTAACTATAATGCCTGTATACTAACAGTTGCATACTAACTATACTGCCTGTATACAAACAGTTGCATACTAACTATACTGCCTGTATACTAACAGTTGCACACTAACTATAATGCCTGTATACTAACAGTTGCATACTAACTATAATGCCTGTATACAAACAGTTGCACACTAACTATACTGCCTGTATACAAACAGTTGCACACTAACTATACTGCCTGTATACTAACAGTTGCATACTAACTATAATGCCTGTATACAAACAGTTGCACACTAACTATACTGCCTGTATACTAACAGTTGCACACTAAATATACTGCCTGTATACTAACAGTTGCACACTAACTATACTGCCTGTATACTAACAGTTGCACACTAACTATAATGCCTGTATACTAACAGTTGCACACTAACTATACTGCCTGTATACAAACAGTTGCATACTAACTATACTGCCTGTATACAAACAGTTGCATACTAACTATACTGCCTGTATACAAACAGTTGCATACTAACTATACTGCCTGTATACAAACAGTTGCACACTAACTATACTGCCTGTATACTAACAGTTGCACACTAACTATACTGCCTGTATACAAACAGTTGCACACTAACTATACTGCCTGTATACTAACAGTTGCACACTAACTATAATGCCTGTATACAAACAGTTGCACACTAACTATACTGCCTGTATACTAACAGTTGCACACTAACTATACTGCCTGTATACAAACAGTTGCACACTAACTATACTGCCTGTATACTAACAGTTGCACACTAACTATAATGCCTGTATACAAACAGTTGCACACTAACTATACTGCCTGTATACAAACAGTTGCATACTAACTATACTGCCTGTATACTAACAGTTGCACACTAACTATACTGCCTGTATACTAACAGTTGCACACTAACTATAATGCCTGTATACAAATAGTTGCATACTAACTATACTGCCTGTATACTAACAGTTGCACACTAACTATAATGCCTGTATACTAACAGTTGCACACTAACTATAATGCCTGTATACAAACAGTTGCACACTAACTATAATGCCTGTATACAAACAGTTGCATACTAACTATACTGCCTGTATACAAACAGTTGCATACTAACTATACTGCCTGTATACAAACAGTTGCATACTAACTATACTGCCTGTATACAAACAGTTGCACACTAACTATACTGCCTGTATACAAACAGTTGCATACTAACTATACTGCCTGTATACTAACAGTTGCACACTAACTATACTGCCTGTATACAAACAGTTGCATACTAACTATACTGCCTGTATATTAACAGTTGCACACTAACTATACTGCCTGTATACTAACAGTTGCACACTAACTATAATGCCTGTATACTAACAGTTGCACACTAACTATAATGCCTGTATACTAACAGTTGCACACTAACTATAATGCCTGTATACTAACAGTTGCACACTAACTATAATGCCTGTATACTAACAGTTGCACACTAACTATACTGCCTGTATACTAACAGTTGCACACTAACTATACTGCCTGTATACTAACAGTTGCACACTAACTATACTGCCTGTATACTAACAGTTGCACACTAACTATAATGTCTGTATACTAACAGTTGTACACTAACTATACTGCCTGTATACTAACAGTTGCACACTAACTATACTGCCTGTATACAAACAGTTGCACACTAACTATAATGTCTGTATACTAACAGTTGCACACTAACTATAATGTCTGTATACTAACAGTTGTACACTAACTATAATGCCTGTATACTAACAGTTGCACACTAACTATACTGCCTGTATACAAACAGTTGCACACTAACTATACTGCCTGTATACTAACAGTTGCACGCTAACTATACTGCCTGTATACTAACAGTTGCACACTAACTATACTGCCTGTATACTAACAGTTGCACACTAACTATACTGCCTGTATACTAACAGTTGCACGCTAACTATACTGCCTGTATACTAACAGTTGCACGCTAACTATAATGCCTGTATACAAACAGTTGCATACTAACTATAATGCCTGTATACTAACAGTTGTAAACTAACTATACTGCCTGTATACTAACAGTTGCACACTAACTATACTGCCTGTATACTAACAGTTGCACACTAACTATACTGCCTGTATACTAACAGTTGCACACTAACTATACTGCCTGTATACTAACAGTTGCACACTAACTATAATGCCTGTATACTAACAGTTGCACACTAACTATAATGCCTGTATACTAACAGTTGCACACTAACTATAATGCCTGTATACTAACAGTTGCACACTAACTATAATGCCTGTATACAAACAGTTGCACACTAACTATACTGCCTGTATACTAACAGTTGCACACTAACTATACTGCCTGTATATTAACAGTTGCACACTAGCACACTAACTATACTGCCTGTATACTAACAGTTGCACACTAACTATACTGCCTGTATACTAACAGTTGCACACTAACTATACTGCCTGTATACTAACAGTTGCACACTAACTATACTGCCTGTATACAAACAGTTACACACTAACTATACTGCCTGTATACTAACAGTTGCACACTAACTATACTGCCTGTATACTAATAGTTGCACACTAACTATAATGCCTGTATACAAACAGTTGCACATTAACTATAATGTCTGTATACTAACAGTTACACATTAACTATAATGCCTGTATACTAACAGTTGCACACTAACTATACTGCCTGTATACTAACAGTTGCACACTAACTATACTGCCTGTATACTAACAGTTGCACACTAACTATACTGCCTGTATACTAACAGTTGCACACTAACTATACTGCCTGTATACTAACAGTTGCACACTAACTATAATGCCTGTATACTAACAGTTGCACACTAACTATACTGCCTGTATACTAACAGTTGCACACTAACTATACTGCCTGTATACTTACAGTTGCACACTAACTATACTGCCTGTATACTAACAGTTGCACACTAACTATACTGCCTGTATACTTACAGTTGCACACTAATACTGCCTGTATACAAACAGTTGCACACTAATACTGCCTGTATACTAACAGTTGCACAGTTGCACACTAACTATACTGCCTGTATACTAACAGTCGCACACTAACTATACTGCCTGTATACTAACAGTCGCACACTAACTATACTGCCTGTATACTAACAGTTGCACACTAACTTTACTGCCTGTATACTAACAGTTGCACAGTAACTATAATGCCTGTATACTAACAGTCGCACACTAACTATAATGCCTGTATACTAACAGTCGCACACTAACTATACTGCCTGTATACTAACAGTCGCACACTAACTATACTGCCTGTATACTAACAGTTGCACACTAACTATACTGCCTGTATACTAACAGTCGCACACTAACTATACTGCCTGTATACTAACAGTTGCACACTAACTATACTGCCTGTATACTAACAGTTGCACACTAACTATACTGCCTGTATACTAACAGTTGCACACTAACTATACTGCCTGTATACTAACAGTTGCACACTAACTATACTGCCTGTATACTAACAGTTGTACACTAACTATAATGCCTGTATACTAACAGTTGTACACTAACTATAATGCCTGTATACTAACAGTTGCACACTAACTATACTGCCTGTATACTAACAGTTGTACACTAACTATAATGTCTGTATACTAACAGTTGCACACTAACTATAATGCCTGTACACTAACAGTTGCACACTAACTATAATGCCTGTATACTAACAGTTGCACACTAACTATAATGCCTGTACACTAACAGTTGCACACTAACTATACTGCCTGTATACTAACAGTTGCACACTAACTATACTGCCTGTATACTAACAGTTGTACACTAACTATACTGCCTGTATACTAACAGTTGCACACTAACTATACTGCCTGTATACTAACAGTTGTAAACTAACTATACTGCCTGTATACTAACAGTTGTAAACTAACTATACTGCCTGTATACTAACAGTTGTAAACTAACTATACTGCCTGTATACTAACAGTTGCACACTAACTGGATAATAATATTTCTACCTCATCAGAGCCAATGTGGAGCCAGCGGACGCCCGGGTGCAGCGCCATCATCTGGCTAATCATAGCCTGCAGCAGCTGGTGCGACTCTTCTCTGTGTGGGTTCAAGCTGTTGGGATAAGCCGGAACTTCCCGCAGGTGGGAGAACTCCCTGTGCTTTAGCACAAACTAAGGGACAAAAAAGTGCAACATTAGCTGTGCAATAACAGGACAAGCCCACTGCCCGCACACTTCTTACCTCCATGTGACCAAATGTTTGTACCAGCGGGATGACTTCTAGGCGATGAAGCTTCGCCAGCTGTAAGATTTCCGCAATTTCTTGTGGGCTGGGGAAGACATTTATTATACGCTGAATGCAGGCTCATACAACTCATTTACTTACTGCAAATTATTTATATGGGGCACAGTTGCTATAGCCCTAATGAAAAGAGACAACTGATCTGTAGAGAATAAAGGAAAACGGGTAACACACAGGTCATTCAGGACAGATTATTTCACGTAACTGCTGGCTTTCCTCCACGGGAAAGGGACATATATTACCAGACAAGCGTTAAAATAGACAAAGAAGTCAAAATAAAAGCATTCATGATTCATATAGATCACACAGTAAGTTCCCTTAGGTAATTGATTTCTTTTAAGGCCAACAGTAAAAGCGCATGCGCCAAGTTGCTCTGGCGCAAAACCTCTGCTCAGGTAGTGAAGCTTTCTTTATTATACACTTTCCATGCTAGTTTATAATATTAGATGTAACAAATACACATATACACACGTATACACATACAGACCCTTTCCCCCCTTTCATATATTGTATCCCTATACCCCCTTCTCCAACATCTCAAACCTTTTATTCTTATTAACCCCTTTGCCCTTTTATTGAGCCTTAATACAATGCTTAAAGGGACACTGAACCCAAAAATGGTTCATGCTCTATCTGAATCATGAAAGAAAAAATTTGGGTTCAGTGTCCCTTTAATTTATGCTGTATTTGAAAGCACAAAAGCAAGGGATGATAGGTAATACCAAGTCAAGGATATTTCATCACGACTTGTAATAATAAGCAATAAAAACACTACAACTGCTTTTCCTCTTGCTACTGCAAATATAAAGGCAATTTAACCAAAACCTAATGAGGCCTGCACAATTAGTATTACCCAACTTGTAATCTTTAGGCTACGTATACTATAAACAATCTGTGAAAATGAAAAGGGACAGACTATCTGTGTGAGAATCAGCAGAAATATAGAATTCTATGTCTGCAGGATCCATGTAGTGTGAGCGTTCAGGATGAGTAGCGTTTATTCTGTTTCTTACCTGTAAGCATGCACCGCCTGTAATGACGCCAGCTGCCCACAGTAAGGGAACGTATCCTCATACTCTATCAGCAAGCCATTCGCTCCCAGGGCGGAAAACAGTGGGAAGACCTGCAGGGAACACACAATTAGATGTAAAGTGCTTGTGCACAGCAATTAGGTCACTCTTTTTATGATTCTTATGATTCTCACCCTTTTTTTGCTAAAAGAACATTCAAACTAATTTGTTTAAATTCGCATGACATATATCAGCAATTAAGAACTGTATTCAGGGTGAAATAAAAGCAATGATTTTAAAAAAATAATAAAAAGAATCATTATATTAAATTTAAATCAGATTTTTTTTTGTATTTAAATAGAATATATTGCTTTTAAATTTTCTATTTAAGATATAATATAAAGGTTATTCATCCTGAAATAAAGATGAGTGCTTAATTATATAGCAAGATGCTGCATATTCATGGCTGTAATGTGTAATTTTTTGGAAAATGAATTCCATTAATCCCATCACAATGTCCTGCTCTCCCAGAGGTTTATGTCTGATTATTTTGGGCATTTTTTCTATCTTGAAGATATTATCAGATATTATTGGTTTTGAAGTTCTCAAAACTGTGAATTTGTTACAATTATCAAATTTCCTTTAATTATTAAATTAGCTTCATTCTCTTTCTATCCTTTGTTGAAGAAGAAGAATGCTCTACTGGGAGCTAGCTGAACACATTGGGTGAGACAGTGAAAAGCAGCTACAAAAGAGAACAAAGCAAGTTAGATAAGAGAATCACGAAAGAAAAAATTTGGGTTCAGTGTCCCTTTAAGTTATAATAGGGTGCTATGTACCAACATGAATGAACTAGAGATTCATACATAGTGCTTGGGATGGTCTGTCCCTTTAAGTCCATGAAGTTAATTATGTAAATTACTTGCAGCATCCAATGAGATTGTTTTACATATTACTTAAATGTCATGTTGGTTAATCCAAAAATATGTCTATGAGTAAGGCCCGGCGACCCTTTATCTCTGTCTGCTGCAGTTTTTAAGAAATTTTACAACTAGCGCTTTGTATGACTCGCTGGCTTACCTGCATCTGTCTATGATTCAGATAGAGAATGTAATTTTAAACAACTTTCCAATTTACTTTTATCACCAATTTTGCTTTGTTCACTTTGTATTCTTAGTTGAAAGCTAAACCTAGGAGCTTCATATGCTAATTTCTTAGACCTTGAAAGAAACCTCTAACCTGATTGCAGTTTGACAATTTTTCACCACTAGATGGTGTTAGTTCAAGTGAGTCATATAGATAACACTGTGCTCATGCACATGGAGTTACCTAGGAGTAAGCACTGATTGGCTAAAATGCAAGTCTGTCAAAAGAACTGAAATAAGGGGTAGTTTGCAGAGGCATAGACACAAGGTAATCACAGAGGTAAAAAGTTTATTAATATAAATGTGTTAGTTATGTAAAACTAGGGAATGGGTAATAAAGGGATTATCTATCTTTTAAAACAATAACAATTCTGGTGTAGACTGTCCCTTTAAATAAAACTATTTAAATTGTTATAAATGGCTATTTTTCTTTAGCTAAGTAAAACTATTTAAATTGATATTATTAAGGTAATCATTATTTTTCTATTTCCAATAAAGTACAGCTGAAAAGTTGATCAAATATGAATGATTAACCTTTTAAACTGGAGATAGTTCACCTCCAAATAATGTCAATAATTTCAATGATCTATCTATGTATATCTAATGATATAACCGGAAAAATAATCTGAAAAGTTATTATTCTAAAAATGAAAACCATGATTTTAATCGATTTATATCGGTCTTACCGACTAGTGATTTAAATCAAATCCACCTTGACTGTATTACAAAAAGATTTGCATATAAGTATTTGACATATTTTGCCGTTCAGAAACACACCACTTAAAGAATTTCTTTTCTCCTGTGCTGTGACCAATTAGGAACAGATTTATATAGGCTTCTGCATCTATAGGGTTAATGGAAGTTCACCACACCGACTGCAATATCACCTGCATCATTGCTCTGACCACACTGTGTCTATGGCTAAGATATAGCCCCTGCGACAGTTTTGCTGCAATATTACGGCAGTTTCGATATTACCATCTGGGCTAAATTCCTGCTAAAAGTGATTTTTTACAACAGCTTACTAGCTATTGGCTTGGCACAACTTACTTACTATTTATTTGTCCTTTCATGAGTATGTCATTTTAAATAACTTTCTAATTAACTTCTATTATCTAATTTGTTAGGCTCAGGAGCTGCTGCTGATTGGTGGCTGCACACATATGCCTCATGGTATTGTTCAGCTAGCTCCCAGTAGTGCATTGCTGCTTCTTCAATAAAGAATTCCAAGATAACAGCAAATTAGTTAATATAAGTACATTTAAAATGTCTTCATCATTAGTGAATATAGGACAGTGTTTATCAACTAATCCTGTATTATTGAGCGAGAGTAATTATGTATATACTTATATTGCATAGGTTGTGCTTATATTGGTAAATACATCACTTGAGGATTTAACGTTTCTTTTTCATTTTTTGTTATAACTACTACATTTATTTAAGTTTGGATTGTGAGCTTTCTTTTAATCTGGGCCTGTCTTATTCACGTGACATCAGATGCACATATCTGTACAGTAAGACATCTGTAATGACACCATATAGACCTTGTGCTATTTCATTGGCTAAACCTGCTAGTACAGTGATAACCCAAATATAAAGAGGAGTATTATTATAAAGTATGAATGTTCCATTTTATTGACTAAACACATTTTGGACCCTTAGCTCACCACTCGCTATCACTGATCTGGAAGAGCATAAGTCAGTTTGATCTAGGAGAGGATGGCGGTATGTTGTATCCCATGATGTTACCTCTGCTAGATAAGAGACCTTGGGTGGCGCCCCTTTAAGATCTAGATGAACCAAAATCAAGTTAAATTCCACCCGTTCTGCTGCTGCCGACACTCTGCTGGCTCCATAAGTATCTCTGTGACAAGCGAAGAAAGGGTCATATTCAATAAACAATATATACAACAGCAAATTCATTTCCATCAGAGATGCTGTACTGCATATTTAACTCATGTTTCTCATAGGTAATGAAGCATTATCTACTTCTGCTTATTCCTAGTCCCCAAATCTATGGGGTACGTTCTCCGTTTTGCTTTTTCACAGGGTCTGCAAAAACCAGTGCAGGGTGGCCGCATGTGGTCTACGGGCTGCCAGTTGGCCATCCTTGGTTTAAAGAGACATGGAAATCAAAATGAAACGTTCATTATCTGGACAGAGTGTAAAATTTAAAAAAAAAAAACCATTTTGTTTTAAACTTAGCATTTTTCAATGAGAGCATACTAACATAGGCTCGGGAGCGTGCCCATCTGTTGAGTATTTCATGGCAGCAGTGTATCCAACAATGTATGTAACTATATATATATATATTATCCAATTAGCACGTGTTCCAGCACTCCAGCTTCAACTAATAATGAAGCACGTGGGTGCAATCCTCAATGGATTGTAGATAAGAGCTAGGAAAGGGAGGGCACTCTCAGGATTTATATACAAAGTTAGTTTATTGTTTATAACAACAACGTTAGAAAGTCATAAGGATAGGTCGACGTTTCGGCTTACATAGAAGCCTTCATCAAGACAGATGAACAACTCACAACGGAGACTTGCAGCCGCACACAACACCACTAAACAATAAACTAACTTTGATGTATATAAATCCTGAGAGTGCCCCCTCCTTTTCCTAGCTCTTATATATATACATACACAGTATATAAAGAATGTTTTTTCCTATTAGGCTAAAATGTATTAATTGTATAAAACACCTCTGACATGATGAGGGACTAAACACAAACTACCCACCCCATAGTAACAAGAAAACGAGTAACACCCCCACAAGTTCCTGGCCGATAACTGGAACCTCTGGGGGGGGGGTGGGGGCAGTGACAGGAAAGGTAGAAACAAAAGAAAGGCAGACAAATGCATTTGGGCCTACGTGGTTGTTATCAATGCCAAATGTAACCAACAGCTTATTGGCCAGGAACTCGTTCAGCTAGCTCCCAGTAGTGCATTGCTGGGATGTTTGGAGAGCACTGACTTTCTTTCTGTTGCATTCTAGTCAGTACTTTCCCTCTTCTATGGGATTTATGCAGCTTGTTCTCAGTTACTCCATGTTCCTGATAATACGGGGGGGGGGGGGGTTATTTTGTTTTTAGTCCCTCATGTCAGAGGTATTTTATACAATTAATAAAAGTAACATTTTAGCCTAATAGCAGCACAAACCCATTACTTTTTCCTTTTTTTATATTGGTATTTTGGATGGGGTTGTACCTTACTTTAGTCGGATCCCATATAGCAATTACTATAATTATAGTGCTGGTATTTTATTCTTCTTGGATGTTTGTAACTATGTCATGTAGCAAGCAATGCTGCTATATAGTGCTAACAATATGCTCTCATGGAAAACATAAGGAAATCTAATTATTCAACCATTTTTTTTTAATTGTGACATTTATGTGTCCAAAACAAAAAGGTGTAATTGTATTACATGTGTTGGGGTCACAGTGAAGAGTAAACAAAACTCACACTATTTAGTATGGGGCCTGTACAAAGTGGCTTAATGCTATTTGCTGGGTTTATTCTGGGATCTGAAACTGGGTATCATGATGAGATTGAAGAGAGGTGATATGTTATACCAAGATTCTATTCTGGGCTGCTGTGATTATTATAGGGGTCAGAAACTCTCCTGATTTACACTGGGATTGTGAGTAGGTGCACTGGTTTTCATGAAGATTAATACTGGGATCTGAAAGTGCTGTATTGGTTAAATTGGGATCTGAAAGTGCTGTATTGGTTAAATTGGAGGGTGAAGTTGATGAGCAGGTTTATATAAGAGTCTCATAGATCTCGGCTAATTTATTATGAGATATTAAAACTTGAAGATGTACTGCTGATTTACACCGGTATATAAAGCTATTGTGCAGGTCATGTTGGGATTTGGAATGGCTCTACCATTTTATACTGGGGTATAGAGCCGCTGTGCAGGTGTATACGGATGTCTTTGGATGCTGTTCTGGGCTGTACTGGTGCCTAGGGCTACTGTTCTGGTTTATACTGAAATCGGGACTTCAACTCATAATTGTGCAACACTAGCGTTACACTAGGGTCTGGAAATATGTTTTGTATACTGGGATCTATAAATGCTGCACTGGGGGTAATAATACTGAGAACTGAAGCTGCAAAGAAGTTTAAAATGTGGCATTAGGGGGTAGCACTGGCATATACTACAATCCGGTGTGATAGTCTATACTGGAATCTGTAAATGCTGCACTGGTTCACACTGAGAACTGGAGCTGCAGAGAGGTTTATACTGAGAACTGGAGCTGCAGGGAGGTTTATACCGAGAACTGAAGCTGCAGATAGGTTTATACCGAGAACTGAAGCTGCAGATAGGTTTATACTGAGAACTGAAGCTGCAGATAGGTTTATACTGAGAACTGAAGCTGCAGATAGGTTTATACTGAGAACTGAAGCTGCAGATAGGTTTATACTGAGAACTGAAGCTGCAGATAGGTTTATACTGAGAACTGAAGCTGCAGATAGGTTTATACCGAGAACTGAAGCTGCAGATAGGTTTATACTGAGAACTGAAGCTGCAGAGAGGTTTATACTGAGAACTGAAGCTGCAGATAGGTTTATACCGAGAACTGAAGCTGCAGATAGGTTTATACCGAGAACTGAAGCTGCAGATAGGTTTATACTGAGAACTGAAGCTGCAGAGAGGTTTATACTGAGAACTGAAGCTGCAGATAGGTTTATACTGAGAACTGAAGCTGCAGATAGGTTTATACTGAGAACTGAAGCTGCAGATAGGTTTATACTGAGAACTGAAGGTGCAGATAGGTTTATACTGAGAACTGAAGCTGCAGGGAGGTTTATACTGAGAACTGAAGCTGCAGATAGGTTTATACTGAGAACTGAAGCTGCAGATAGGTTTATACTGAGAACTGAAGCTGCAGATAGGTTTATACTGAGAACTGAAGCTGCAGAGAGGTTTATACTGAGAACTGAAGCTGCAGATAGGTTTATACCGAGAACTGAAGCTGCAGATAGGTTTATACCGAGAACTGAAGCTGCAGATAGGTTTATACCGAGAACTGAAGCTGCAGAGAGGTTTATACCGAGAACTGAAGCTGCAGAGAGGTTTATACTGAGAACTGAAGCTGCAGATAGGTTTATACTGAGAACTGAAGCTGCAGATAGGTTTATACTGAGAACTGAAGCTGCAGAGAGGTGTATACTGAGAACTGAAGCTGCAGAGAGGTGTATACTGAGAACTGAAGCTGCAGAGAGGTGTATACTGAGAACTGAAGCTGCAGAGAGGTGTATACTGAGAACTGAAGCTGCAGAGAGAGGTTTATCCTGGGGGCTCAGGGGGCAACACTCACATATACTACAATCTGGTTTTCTTCAGAGAGGTTTATACTGAGAACTGGAGCTGCAAAGAGGTTTATACTGAGAACTGAAGCTGCAGATAGGTTTATACTGACAACTGGAGCTGCAGAGAGGTTTATACTGAGAACTGAAGCTGCAGATAGGTTTATACTGGGGGCTCAGGGGGCAACACTCACATATACTACAATCTGGTTTTCTAGTCTATACATGAATCTATAAATGTTGCATTGGTTCACACTGAGAACTGGAGCTGCAGAGAGATTTATACTGAGAACTGAAGCTGCAGAGAGGTATATACTGAGAACTGAAGCTGCAGAGAGGTATATACTGAGAACTGAAGCTGCAGGGAGGTTTATACTGAGAACTGAAGCTGCAGAGAGGTATATACTGAGAACTGGAGCTGCAGAGAGGTTTATACTGGGGCGTCAGGGGGTAACACTGGCATATAATACAATCTACCGTGCTAGTCTATACTGGGATCTGTAAATACTGCACTGTTTGTTTACTGAGAACTGGAGCTGCAGAGAGGTATATACTGAGAACTGGAGCTGCAGAGAGGTATATACTGAGAACTGAAGCTGCAGAGAGGTTTATACTGAGAACTGAAGCTGCAGATAGGTTTATACCGAGAACTGAAGCTGCAGATAGGTTTATACCGAGAACTGAAGCTGCAGATAGGTTTATACCGAGAACTGAAGCTGCAGAGAGGTTTATACCGAGAACTGAAGCTGCAGAGAGGTTTATACTGAGAACTGAAGCTGCAGATAGGTTTATACTGAGAACTGAAGCTGCAGATAGGTTTATACTGAGAACTGAAGCTGCAGATAGGTTTATACCGAGAACTGAAGCTGCAGATAGGTTTATACCGAGAACTGAAGCTGCAGATAGGTTTATACTGAGAACTGAAGCTGCAGAGAGGTTTATACTGAGAACTGAAGCTGCAGATAGGTTTATACTGAGAACTGAAGCTGCAGATAGGTTTATACTGAGAACTGAAGCTGCAGATAGGTTTATACTGAGAACTGAAGCTGCAGGGAGGTTTATACTGAGAACTGAAGCTGCAGGGAGGTTTATACTGAGAACTGAAGCTGCAGGGAGGTTTATACTGAGAACTGAAGCTGCAGGGAGGTTTATACCGAGAACTGAAGCTGCAGATAGGTTTATACTGAGAACTGAAGCTGCAGAGAGGTTTATACTGAGAACTGAAGCTGCAGATAGGTTTATACTGAGAACTGAAGCTGCAGGGAGGTTTATACCGAGAACTCAAGCTGCAGATAGGTTTATACTGAGAACTGAAGCTGCAGGGAGGTTTATACTGAGAACTGAAGCTGTAGATAGGTTTATACCGAGAACTGAAGCTGCAGATAGGTTTATACCGAGAACTGAAGCTGCAGATAGGTTTATACCGAGAACTGAAGCTGCAGGGAGGTTTATACTGAGAACTGAAGCTGCAGATAGGTTTATACTGAGAACTGAAGCTGCAGGGAGGTTTATACTGAGAACTGAAGCTGCAGATAGGTTTATACTGAGAACTGAAGCTGCAGATAGGTTTATACTGAGAACTGAAGCTGCAGATAGGTTTATACCGAGAACTGAAGCTGCAGGGAGGTTTATACTGAGAACTGAAGCTGCAGATAGGTTTATACTGAGAACTGAAGCTGCAGAGAGGAGTATACTGAGAACTAAAGCTGCAGATAGGTTTATACTGAGAACTGGAGCTGCAGAGAGGTGTATACTGAGAACTGAAGCTGCAGAGAGGTGTATACTGAGAACTGAAGCTGCAGAGAGAGGTTTATCCTGGGGGCTCAGGGGGCAACACTCACATATACTACAATCTGGTTTTCTTCAGAGAGGTTTATACTGAGAACTGGAGCTGCAAAGAGGTTTATACTGAGAACTGAAGCTGCAGATAGGTTTATACTGACAACTGGAGCTGCAGAGAGGTTTATACTGAGAACTGAAGCTGCAGATAGGTTTATACTGGGGGCTCAGGGGGCAACACTCACATATACTACAATCTGGTTTTCTAGTCTATACATGAATCTATAAATGTTGCATTGGTTCACACTGAGAACTGGAGCTGCAGAGAGATTTATACTGAGAACTGAAGCTGCAGAGAGGTATATACTGAGAACTGAAGCTGCAGAGAGGTGTATACTGAGAACTGAAGCTGCAGAGAGAGGTTTATCCTGGGGGCTCAGGGGGCAACACTCACATATACTACAATCTGGTTTTCTTCAGAGAGGTTTATACTGAGAACTGGAGCTGCAAAGAGGTTTATACTGAGAACTGAAGCTGCAGATAGGTTTATACTGACAACTGGAGCTGCAGAGAGGTTTATACTGAGAACTGAAGCTGCAGATAGGTTTATACTGGGGGCTCAGGGGGCAACACTCACATATACTACAATCTGGTTTTCTAGTCTATACATGAATCTATAAATGTTGCATTGGTTCACACTGAGAACTGGAGCTGCAGAGAGATTTATACTGAGAACTGAAGCTGCAGAGAGGTATATACTGAGAACTGAAGCTGCAGAGAGGTATATACTGAGAACTGAAGCTGCAGGGAGGTTTATACTGAGAACTGAAGCTGCAGAGAGGTATATACTGAGAACTGGAGCTGCAGAGAGGTTTATACTGGGGCGTCAGGGGGTAACACTGGCATATAATACAATCTACCGTGCTAGTCTATACTGGGATCTGTAAATACTGCACTGTTTGTTTACTGAGAACTGGAGCTGCAGAGAGGTATATACTGAGAACTGGAGCTGCAGAGAGGTATATACTGAGAACTGAAGCTGCAGAGAGGTTTATACTGAGAACTGAAGCTGCAGATAGGTTTATACCGAGAACTGAAGCTGCAGATAGGTTTATACCGAGAACTGAAGCTGCAGATAGGTTTATACCGAGAACTGAAGCTGCAGAGAGGTTTATACCGAGAACTGAAGCTGCAGAGAGGTTTATACTGAGAACTGAAGCTGCAGATAGGTTTATACTGAGAACTGAAGCTGCAGATAGGTTTATACTGAGAACTGAAGCTGCAGATAGGTTTATACCGAGAACTGAAGCTGCAGATAGGTTTATACCGAGAACTGAAGCTGCAGATAGGTTTATACTGAGAACTGAAGCTGCAGAGAGGTTTATACTGAGAACTGAAGCTGCAGATAGGTTTATACTGAGAACTGAAGCTGCAGATAGGTTTATACTGAGAACTGAAGCTGCAGATAGGTTTATACTGAGAACTGAAGCTGCAGGGAGGTTTATACTGAGAACTGAAGCTGCAGGGAGGTTTATACTGAGAACTGAAGCTGCAGGGAGGTTTATACTGAGAACTGAAGCTGCAGGGAGGTTTATACCGAGAACTGAAGCTGCAGATAGGTTTATACTGAGAACTGAAGCTGCAGAGAGGTTTATACTGAGAACTGAAGCTGCAGATAGGTTTATACTGAGAACTGAAGCTGCAGGGAGGTTTATACCGAGAACTCAAGCTGCAGATAGGTTTATACTGAGAACTGAAGCTGCAGGGCGGTTTATACTGAGAACTGAAGCTGTAGATAGGTTTATACCGAGAACTGAAGCTGCAGATAGGTTTATACCGAGAACTGAAGCTGCAGATAGGTTTATACCGAGAACTGAAGCTGCAGGGAGGTTTATACTGAGAACTGAAGCTGCAGATAGGTTTATACTGAGAACTGAAGCTGCAGGGAGGTTTATACTGAGAACTGAAGCTGCAGATAGGTTTATACTGAGAACTGAAGCTGCAGATAGGTTTATACTGAGAACTGAAGCTGCAGATAGGTTTATACCGAGAACTGAAGCTGCAGGGAGGTTTATACTGAGAACTGAAGCTGCAGATAGGTTTATACTGAGAACTGAAGCTGCAGAGAGGAGTATACTGAGAACTAAAGCTGCAGATAGGTTTATACTGAGAACTGGAGCTGCAGAGAGGTGTATACTGAGAACTGAAGCTGCAGAGAGGTGTATACTGAGAACTGAAGCTGCAGAGAGAGGTTTATCCTGGGGGCTCAGGGGGCAACACTCACATATACTACAATCTGGTTTTCTTCAGAGAGGTTTATACTGAGAACTGGAGCTGCAAAGAGGTTTATACTGAGAACTGAAGCTGCAGATAGGTTTATACTGACAACTGGAGCTGCAGAGAGGTTTATACTGAGAACTGAAGCTGCAGATAGGTTTATACTGGGGGCTCAGGGGGCAACACTCACATATACTACAATCTGGTTTTCTAGTCTATACATGAATCTATAAATGTTGCATTGGTTCACACTGAGAACTGGAGCTGCAGAGAGATTTATACTGAGAACTGAAGCTGCAGAGAGGTATATACTGAGAACTGAAGCTGCAGAGAGGTATATACTGAGAACTGAAGCTGCAGGGAGGTTTATACTGAGAACTGAAGCTGCAGAGAGGTATATACTGAGAACTGGAGCTGCAGAGAGGTTTATACTGGGGCGTCAGGGGGTAACACTGGCATATAATACAATCTACCGTGCTAGTCTATACTGGGATCTGTAAATACTGCACTGTTTGTTTACTGAGAACTGGAGCTGCAGAGAGGTATATACTGAGAACTGGAGCTGCAGAGAGGTATATACTGAGAACTGGAGCTGCAGAGAGGTATATACTGAGAACTGGAGCTGCAGAGAGGTATATACTGAGAACTGAAGCTGCAGAGAGGTATATACTGAGAACTGAAGCTGCAGAGAGGTATATACTGAGAACTGGAGCTGCAGAGAGGTTTATACTGGGGCGTCAGGGGGTAACACTGGCATATAATACAATCTACTGCGCTAGTCTATACTGGGATCTGTAAATACTGCACTGGTTTTTAACTGAGAACTGGAGCTGCAGAGAGGTTTATACTGGGGCGTCAGCACTGGCATATACTACAATCTGGTGTGCTAGTCTATACTAGGATGTAAGGTGCTGTACTGGTTTATGCTGGTTTCTGAAGCTGCCCAGGAATTTGTTTATACTGGGTCCTTATGTGAAGCAGTGGTGTATTGTAGGGTCTAGAGGTGATGTGTTGGTTTATGATCTAAAAGTGCTTCCTGTAGGTTCAGGACTATTTTATACTGGAATTATCCTCCAGCACAGTTGTATACTGGAATATGAAAGTGCTGTACTGGTTTATAGTGAGGCCAGGAGTCCCAGCTGACTTGTATTAGTATCATGGGCATCACTGGCACCTGGCATATACTGGCATACAGCGCTGCAGGTGTGCTTCTTTATACAGCAGAGGTGCTGTACTGGTTTATAGTGAGGTCAGGAGTCCCAGATGACTTGCATTAGTATCATGGGCATCACTGGCACCTGGCATATAGCGCTGCAGGTGTACTTTTTACACAGCTGAGGTGCTGTACTGGTTTATAGTGATGTCAGGAGTCCCAGCTGACTTGTATTAGTATCCTGGGCATCACTGGCACCTGGCACATACTGGCATACAGCACTGCAGGTGTGCTTCTTTATACAGCTGAGGTGCTGTACTGGTTTATAGTGAGGTCAGGAGTCCCAGCTGACTTTTATTAGTATCCTGGGCATCACTGGCACCTGGCACATACTGACATACAGAGCTGCAGGTGTACTTTTTTATACAGCTGAGGTGCTGTACTGGTTTATAGTGAGGTCAGGAGTCCCAGATGACTAGTATTAGTATCATGGGCATCACTGGCACCTGGCATATAGTGCTGCATGTGTGCTTCTTTATACAGCTGAGGTGCTGTACTGGTTTATAGTGAGGTCAGGAGTCCCAGCATGGGCTGACTTGTATTAGTATCATGGGGATCACTGGCACCTGGCATACAGCGCTGCAGGTGGGCTTCTTTATACAGCTGAGGTGCTGTACTGGTTTATAGTGAGGTCAGGAGTCCCAGCTGACTTTTATTAGTATCCTGGGCATCACTGGCACCTGGCACATACTGACATACAGTGCTGCAGGTGGGCTTCTTTATACAGCTGAGGTGCTGTACTGGTTTATAGTGAGGTCAGGAGTCCCAGATGACTAGTATTAGTATCATGGGCATCACTGGCACCTGGCATATAGTGCTGCATGTGTGCTTCTTTATACAGCTGAGGTGCTGTACTGGTTTATAGTGAGGTCAGGAGTCCCAGATGACTAGTATTAGTATCATGGGCATCACTGGCACCTGGCATATACTGGCATACAGCGCTGCAGGTGTACTTTATACAGCATGGGCTGACTAGTATTAGTATCATGGGCATCACTGGCACCTGGCACATACTGACATACAGCGCTGCAGGTGGGCTTCTTTATACAGCTGAGGTGCTGTACTGGTTTATAGTGAGTTCAGGAGTCCCAGATGACTAGTATTAGTATCATGGCATAGTTGCCAACATTTCAAAAAAATTTCCAGGGACACTTTGCAGCAGAGCAAGCAAGCGGGTTACTGGAGTATTGATGACCTACTGTTCAACTGCTCCGCCCACTCAGTTCTGCAATCAAAACACACCCAGTTGAAAGTAATAGTATAATTTAGACTTATCCATAGATTATTATACAGATTACAGCACCAAGCTCTTACACCTACCCAGTCTCTGGAACACATTCTGGGCATATGGTTAGTTTTACAACACAGCATCAAAATTAGAAAGACAAATAATATGTGAACCCATTCAATAATACTAATATTCCATTAGGAATGAATTATATTTAAATAATACACTATATCTATTTATCATCTATCTATCTATCTATCTATCTGTATATATGTATGTATATATATATATATATATATATATATATATATATATATATATATATATATATATATATATATATATATATATCCCAAAAAGATCAAGCACATCAAACAGTTCTTTCCAGCAGACAGGGTGCACTTTAGAATGTATCCAAAAGTCCAGCAAAAAAAGGTGAGTGCCTTTTTTGCTGGAATTTATATATATATATATATATATATATATATATATATATATATATATATATATATATATATATATATGCAAACAACAAATGCTGTGCAAAATAGATTTTCAGGGACATTTCCAGGGACAAAAAAAATCCAGGGACATACAACAAAATCCAGGGACTGTCCCTGGAAATCAGGGACTGTTGGCAACTATGTCATGGGCATCACTGGCACCTGGCATACAGCGCTGCATGTGTGCTTCTTTATACAGCTGAGGTGCTGTACTGGTTTATAGTGAGGCCAGGAGTCCCAGCTGACTAGTATTAGTATCATGGGCATCACTGGCACCTGGCATATAGTGCTGCATGTGTGCTTCTTTATACAGCTGAGGTGCTGTACTGGTTTATAGTGAGGCCAGGAGTCCCAGCTGACTTGCATTAGTATCATGGGCATCACTGGCACCTGGCATATATTGGCATACAGCGCTGCAGGTGTGCTTCTTTATACAGCTGGCGTGCTGTCTGTAATGATTAATATTGTGGCCTAAATCTGCTTTGCCGTCTTATACCGATTACCGACACCGCTGTAGTGGTTTTATGCGGGGACCGGAGCCAATCTGACTACAGCAGCTGTAGTGGCTTATAACGGGGCAGGGGTGCTGGCGCCTGGAACGGGTTTACTGAGCTGTTCCTGCTCTTACCCATCCATGACTCCGTCTTCTCTGCTCTCGATTGCTCAGGCCTACGGCCCTGTCCAATGTGCTGGATCCACGTGTGAAACTCGGATTTCAGTGACCAATCACTATGGCAACCACCAAGCACCGGCGGCGGCCTCGTGTACCGGGAGAGGCGGGGGATACGGGGCCCGGAGCTCGGGAACCCGGGGAGAGGAGCGGGTGAGAGCCGATAGCCGAGGGATATGGTAGAAATAAGGGTGGAGGCGGTGGGATAGATGAGTCATGTTATATGGGGCAATACAGCGGGACTGTCAGTGGCAGCAGTCAAGGTGTAGGAGAAGGGGATAACAAGGAGCAGGACAGTACTAACCTAAGCCAATAGTAAGGCTGGGCCTGGAACATGGGGATAACTGGGGGGTAAGATAAGGGTAATGACAGACATCCCAAGTCTCCCTGATTTTAATAGCGGCTCCCTGATGCCAGCAAATGGAGTGCAATCTCCCTGAAATTCAATGTGGCCCAAATACTGAAAAAGTGATTCTTTAAGAAATGCCTTTAGTTGCTGGGACGTTATAGAACCCTTAAAGCATGCATCAGTAATTAAAAAGTCCCCACTGATTTTAATAAAATAAAACACAAATACTACCTTATTTACTGCACGTAATTAAACTCCGTATTCTAAAATATTTGAGCATTCAACAAGCGTACGATCACTGAAATATGTATAAATAGTATATGGTTGTGCAATATTTTTTTTTAATGTGACTTTATTGGGAAGCTACTTTAATAAGTTTGGAACAAAGGAAAACGGCAGGCACTCACTCCCAAACTTGTGCTAAAAATTCAAAATTTATTCAACAGCATTAAAAAGACGGTACAGACATGGCAGGTTAAAACAAGCAGGGACATCTTACGCGTTTCGCGCCCCCTATAGGCGCTTACTTTAATGATAAGTCTCTATCTTATTTAGGGTTTCAAGGTGTCCAATATATAACTTGGAGGGGGGGGGGGCGGCGCAGTAGCGGGAAAAGCCACCTCCCTGAAATGAGTTTTTGCAGGTTGGGATGTCTGTAATGATTAGAGGAGTAAGGCATGGGTAACAGGCAAGGGAGGTAACTAGAGGAGTGAGACATGGGTAACAGGCAAGGGGGTAAATAGGGGAGTGAGTCATGGGTAACAGGCAAGTGGGGTAACTAGAGGACTGAGACATGGGTAACAGGCAAAGGGGTAAATAGGGGAGTGAGGCATGGGTAACAGGCAATGGGGGTAACTAGGGGAGTGAGACATGGGTAACAGGCAATGGGGGTAACTAGGGGAGTGAGGCATGGGTAACAGGCAAGGGGGTAAATAGGGGAGTGAGACATGGGTAACAGGCAATGGGGGTAACTAGAGGATTGAGACATGGGTAACAGACAAGGGGGTAAATACGGGAGTGAGGCATGGGTAACAGACAAGGGGGGTAACTAGGGGAGTGAGGCATGGGTAACAAGCAAGCGGGGTAAATAGGGGAGTGAAGCATGGGTAACTAGGGGAGTAAGGCAGGGGTAATTGGCAATTTTGGAGGTAACTAGGGGATTGAACCAGGGGTTAAAGTCAAGGGAAGGTGGGGTAGGAAGAGGTGTAAGGCAGGGGTAATAGGCAATATGGGGGTAACTAGGAGAGTAAGGCAGGGGTAATAGGCAATTTTATGGATTGAGCCAGGAGTAAAAGGCAAGAGAAGGTGGGATAGGAAGGGGTGTGAGGCAAGGAAAGGTGGGATATGAAGGGGTGTGAGGCAGGGGTAATAGGCAAGGGAAGGTTGGATAGGAAGGGGTGTGAGGCAGGAGTAATAGGCAAGGAAAAGTGGGGTAACTAGGGGAGCGAGGAAATATAGGCAATGGAAGATGGTGCAAGGTTTAACTAGGAATAACTAGGGGGTCAGTAAGGGTAATAGGTCAGGGAAGGTGGGGTAACTGGAGGAGTGAGGTAGGGGTAATAGGCAAGGTGAGATAATTTAGGGAATGAGGCAATATGCATTAAGCAAGTGAAGGTGGGGTAACTTAGGGTAGGTGTAACAAGCAAGAGAGCATGGGATAACTAGGGGAGTGAGGCAGATGTATTAGGCAAAGGAATGTGGGGTAACTAGGGGTGCGAGTCAGGGGGCAATAGGCAAGGGAAGGTTGGGTAGCTAGGGGAGCGAAGCAGTAGGCATGAGGGTGAGGTACCTCGAAGGACTGAGACAAGGGCAGTTGGGCATGAGTGGTGGAGAAATCCAGAATAATACAGGAACAAATCGGCAAATAGAAAAGAGGAAATGACCAAGGGAAATGAGAAAGGTGTCACAGCTATGGGGAAAAAAATTGCAAAAAAATAACCATGCACAGAGAAGCTGTGGTAGATGGAAAGAGGATATTAAAGGGACATGAGACCCAAAATTTTTCTTTCATGATTCAGATGGAAAATCCAATTGTAAACAACTTTCAAATTTACTTATATTATCTCATTTTCTTCATTCTTTAGGTATCAATTGTTGAAGAAATAACAATGCACATGAGTGAGCCAATAACACGAGGCATCTATGTGCAGCCACCCATCAGTAGCTCCTGAGCCTATTTATATATGCTTTTCAACAAAGGATATATAGAGAATGAAACAAATTAGATAATAGAAGTAACCTGGAAAGTTGCTTGTTCTGAATCATGAAAGACACTTTTTTTGGTTTCCTGTTTCTTTAAGAGGCACATATAAAGATGATGAGGTGTTTGGGAAGGGGAGGAAAAGAGTAGGATTAACACACAAATACATAATAGCTCAGCATGCTAAGACACTGGCTGAGCTCTGTAGCAACCCAAGGGTTGCAGGTTCGATCCCCGGCAAGGTCCACTCAGCCTTTCATCCTTCCGAGGTCGATAAAATATTAGCTGCGCTTTACAAGTACCCAATACATACATACATACATACGCACCAAGGGAGTCAAATAAAGACTAAGGAAAGTTTGGATAAAAGTCAGAATAAATGACAGTACTGTGAAATGGTATGTGTGTGATTTCACCATGTCTGGTGCATAGCGCGTAAGGAATGAGGTTTGCCAGATGCCCAGTAATCAATTGGACAGTCCAATATTTTAGCAGCCTGTCCAGTAAAATATTATACACTGACTTGTATGTCCAGTTTTTTTAAAGCCACTGAGTGTTAGCTAAATGTCAAACGCCTCATATGCCTCAATATATTACAAATAGAGAACAGAAATAAGTGAGGGCCAGTCAAGGGGGTCAAATCACTACTGTCCGCATGTTATTGGGAACCAAAAAGATAAAATGATTTTCATGAGGAGCAGTTTGTGATCCCATCTAGTGTTGTGCCCAGTCATACATATAGCCCAGTGTTTTTGTGGAGGACAGATGGCCATTTTAGGTTTGAATACATATTTAGTGTATAAAAATGTTACTGCGGAGGGGTACACGAAGCCCATAACAGGTAACACACTATTGCATGCCAAGAGAAATCACCCCAAAAAAATGTTCAGAGCAATAGCTATGTGACAATTTATACGTGTAAAAAGAAACTGCACGGACCAAACCACCTTTGCAAAACTGTCAGAAGATCTAGCGGTACAGCTAAACGTTAGAGGGTATGCACAGGAGATTATACAATTCTCTAGGGATATGGTGAATTGAGAGACAGAAACTTTTTGAAAATCAAAAACGCACCAAGGAATGAGTTTGAGGCGGTCAACGTTGTAACGAGATACAGGGATCAGTACAACTAGATGTGCAATATTATCAAAAAACATTTTCCACTCGGCTGATGGGAGGTTGGAAAATGTTGTGACTAACGGTTGTAGATTTTCATATAAAAAAGGTAAGACCTTGGGAAATATATTGGCACCAACAAATATGGACACCAACAATAGTGGACAAAGTACCTGGCTAAGCCAAAAAGGAAACAAACACCTAAACAGTAGGAAAGACAGAGGCGCCTGATAGTGTAATAACGAAAACACAATCAATATGATGATAAGTGAGTGCAAATGAATACTCGCAAGCCAAGTTGCACATCCAGTGCAATAATCAGCAGACCGAGGCTTCAGAGACGCTCAGCTGGCTCAATCCACTCGAAGGAGCAGCTGGGCCAGGTGCACAGGACGTCCAGAACCAACACACCAAACGATCGCCTGTGGGATAAATTTATAGGTGCGCTGTTTAGACTGAAACGTTATTTTCCAAGACCCAAAAGTAAGAGCAAGGTGCGAGTAGAAAACGTTTTTTATTTTGTTTTAAAAACAAAATTAACAGGAACACAGCAACGCGTTTCTCAGCGAATGTGCCGTTTCATCAGACTGTATCGCTCATATTACACCTTGCTCTAATTATACCACATGAATACCAATAGATTTTACACACCCACCTACCTATCCAAATCTATTGGTATTCATGTGGTATAATTAGAGCAAGGTGTGATATGAGCGATACAGCCTGATGAAACGGCACATTCACTGAGAAACGCGTTGCTGTGCTCCTTTTGATTTTAATTGTTTTTAAAACAAAAATAAAAAACTTTTTCTATTTGCACCTTGTTCTTACTTTTGGATCTTGGAAAATAACGTTTCAGTCTCAACAGCGCACCTGTAAGTTTATCCCACAGACGATCGTTTGGTGTGTTGGTTCTGGATGTCCTGTGGCTCTGAAGCCTCGGTCTGCTGATTATTGCACTGGATGTGCAACTTGGCTTGTGAGTATTCATTTGCACTCACTTATCGTCATATCGATTGTGTTTTCGTTATTACACTATCAGACGCCTCTGTCTTTCCTACTGTTCAGGAGTTTGTTTGCTGACATTCTACTCTATCAAGAGAACTGCCTACTCAGTACATACATGTGCATACCATTTTGCACAAAACGATGAGGCAGAAATGCTTGATTAAACACATGAAAATGTAGGTTACATTATGAGGGGATATGATGAGGCATGATCCCTGATAAACAGATGAATTAGAGACCAAGGGATATGAGGGGATATGATGAGGCATGATCCCTGATAAACAGATGAATTAGAGACCAAGGGATATGATGAGGCATGATCCCTGATAAACAGATGAATTAGAGACCAAGGGATATGATGAGGCATGATCCCTGATAAACAGATGAATTAGAGACCAAGGGATATGATGAGGCATGATCCCTGATAAACAGATGAATTAGAGACCAAGGGATATGATGAGGCATGATCCCTGATAAACAGATGAATAAGAGACCAAGGGATATGATGAGGCATGATCCCTGATAAACAGATGAATTAGAGACCAAGGGATATGATGAGGCATGATCCCTGATAAACAGATGAATTAGAGACCAAGGGATATGATGAGGCATGATCCCTGATAAACAGATGAATTAGAGACCAAGGGATATGATGAGGCATGATCCCTGATAAACAGATGAATAAGAGACCAAGGGATATGATGAGGCATGATCCCTGATAAACAGATGAATTAGAGACCAAGGGATATGATGAGGCATGATCCCTGATAAACAGATGAATAAGAGACCAAGGGATATGATGAGGCATGATCCCTGATAAACAGATGAATAAGAGACCAAGGGATATGATGAGGCATGATCCCTGATAAACAGATGAATTAGAGACCAAGGGATATGATGAGGCATGATCCCTGATAAACAGATGAATAAGAGACCAAGGGATATGATGAGGCATGATCCCTGATAAACAGATGAATTAGAGACCAAGGGATATGATGAGGCATGATCCCTGATAAACAGATGAATTAGAGACCAAGGGATATGATGAGGCATGATCCCTGATAAACAGATGAATAAGAGACCAAGGGATATGATGAGGCATGATCCCTGATAAACAGATGAATTAGAGACCAAGGGATATGATGAGGCATGATCCCTGATAAACAGATGAATAAGAGACCAAGGGATATGATGAGGCATGATCCCTGATAAACAGATGAATTAGAGACCAAGGGATATGATGAGGCATGATCCCTGATAAACAGATGAATTAGAGACCAAGGGATATGATGAGGCCTGATCCCTGATAAACAGATGAATAAGAGACCAAGGGATATGAGGGGATATGATGAGGCATGATCCCTGATAAACAGATGAATAAGAGACCAAGGGATATGAGGGGATATGATGAGGCATGATCCCTGATAAACAGATGAATAAGAGACCAAGGGATATGAGGGGATATGATGAGGCATGATCCCTGATAAACAGATGAATAAGAGACCAAGGGATATGAGGGTATATGATGAGGCATGGTCCCTGATAAACAGATGAATAAGAGACCAAGGGATATGAGGGGATATGATGAGGCATGATCCCTGATAAACAGATGAATAAGAGACCAAGGGATATGAGGGGATATGATGAGGCATGATCCCTGATAAACAGATGAATAAGAGACCAAGGGATATGAGTTGATATGAGGCGGAGGTTAAAGGGATAGTCTAGTTAAAATTACACTTTCATGATTCAGATAGAGCAGCAATTTTAAAGGGACACTGAACCCAAATGTTTTCTTTCATGATTTAGATAGAGCATGTAATTTTAAGAAACTCATATGATCAATTTTCTTCATTCTCTTGCTATCTTTATTTGAAAAGCAAGAATGTAAGTTTAGAAGCCTGCCCATTTTTGGTTCACAACCTGGGTTGTGCTTGCTGATTGGACAGCAGCAATAAATGAGTACTGTCCAGCGTCTGACTCAGAAATTGACTGGCTCCTTAGCTTAGATGACTTCTTTTTTAAATAAAGATAGCAAGAGAACATTTTTTTTTTGGATAATAGGAGTAAATTAGAAAGTTGCTTAAAATTTCTGCTCTAAATCATGAAAGAAAAAAAAATGGATTTAGTGTCCCTTTAAGTACCTTTCTGATTTACTCCTATTATCATTTTTTCTTCGTTCTCTTGGTATCTTTATTTGAATGTAAGCATAGGAGCCGGACCATTTTTGGTTCAGAACCTGGGTAGCACTTGCTGATTGGTGGTTACATTTAGCCACCAATTAGCAAGCGCTATCCAGTGTTCTGAACCAAAAATGGGCCAGCTCGTAAGCTTACATTCCTGCTTTTTCAAATAAAGATAGCAAAACAATGAAGAAAATGTGATAATTTAAGTAAATTAGAAAGTTGCTAAAAATTGCTGCTATATCTGAATCATGGAAGGAAAAAATGTGGGTTGAGTATCCCTTTAAGGGAAGTTCGAAATGTTTGACATGTGAATACCTCAACAACAATTTAAGTAATACAATAAAACATGCAAGTGCATATAAAATAATGATAGGTAATGAAGAGGAGAAGAAAAACTCAGTTCTAAATATTTAATGTTTAAAGAATTTAATAATAATTTACATTTGATCGATATTGATAAGAGTAATGCATACAATTTGAACATCTAGATTGATATACATTAAAACACTGTTTCAGCAAAATCCAATTAGAACAGGGGAGCAATCATTAAATGAAAGTAGTAAAAAGACTGAGTCACGTCTCATAAACTGTTTAAATGATTGTAGATGAGTATAGTATCTCTCTCACTGGCTTCTCAACATTCTAAGAGGCCCTTCTTTTATTGTCAAAGGCTATCAATTCATGCGCCGCCACTGCGCATCGCTGCTCTGTATTTGACTGTTCTCTTTAAAGAGCGCTTCCCTCTGGCTTCTCGTTTTTTAAGGAAAACTTACACCCTGTTTGTTGAGAACAGCCTGATGTGGAGCAAAGTGCTGCAAAGCAAAAGAGCTAACAGTTCTTGCATGTGTCCTTTTTCATTTTCTGCAATGATATCTCCAATCACAGCATGTTCTGCCTTGGGGGTATTCAACAAAGGATACAAAGAACAAAGCAAATTTGATAACAGACGTAAATTAGAAAGTTGTTTTTAATTGTATGCTCTAACTAAATAATTAAAGCTTAAAGGGACAGTCTTGTCAAGATTACATTTTCATGATTCAGATAGGACATGCAATTATAAGCAACTTTCCAATCTACTTTTATCAAATTTGCTTTGTTCTTTTTGTATTTTCTGTTGAAAGCTAAATCTAGGTAGGTTCATATGCTAATTTGTAAGTCTTTGAAGGTCACCTTATCTCAGTGCATTTTTACAGTTTTTTACAGCTAGGCAGCACTAGCTCATGTGTGCCATATAGATAATATTGTGCTCACGCCCTTGGATTTGCTCATGAGTGAGCACTGATTGGCTAAAATGCAAGTCTGTCAAAAGTACTGAAATAAGAGGGCAGTTTGCAGAGACTTAGATACAAGGTAATTACAGGGGTAAAACGTATATTAATATAACCGTGCTGGTTATGCAGAACTGTGGATAGGGTAATAAAGAGATTATCTTTTTCAAACAATACAAATTCTGGAGTAGACTGCCCCTTTAAAGGAATAGTCTAGTAAAAATTAAACTTTCATGATTCAGATAGGGCATGTAGTTTTAAGCAACTTTCTAATTTACTCCTATTGTCAATTTTTCTTCGTTCTCTTGGTATCTTTATTTGAATGTAAACGTAAAAGCTGGCCAATTTTTTGTTCACCTATGTAGCACTTGCTGATTGGTGGCTACATTTAGACACCAATCAGAAAGCGCTACCCAGGTACTGAACCAAAAATGGGCCGGCTCTTATGCTTACATTCTTGCTTTTTCAAATAAAGATACCAAGAGAATGAAGAAAAATTGATAATAGGAATAAATTAGATGGTTGCGAGCTCTAGCTGATTTGTGAAAGTTTCATTTTGACTTTACTGCCCCTTTTTTAAGCGGATACTAAAGAAAAAAAATCGACAAAAAAATGAAAAGGTGTATGGGAACGCAAAGGGGGGTTTATGAGAGGCACAGAAAGCGAGATACAGTATATACACATTAAAATATATAGACCCATCACTCTTGCATAATGTAGATATCTGGCAGAAAGCCATTTAAAGGGACGCTGTGCTGTAATGTTTCTACCCTTTAAGTCGTTCCCAATTTCCATTTTACTTGCTGGAGAGTATTACATTATTTTGTTATTTGAAATAGCTGCTTTTGCTTGTTGAGGCCGCCACCTATGCTGTAAATTTCAGTACAATTGTATTGGTTACAGAAACTCAATGTACATAAGAAACAGCTGAAAAAATCAACCAACTGGGGGGAAATAGGTACTAAAATGCTCATTAGAAATTGCTTTGGGAGAAAGAATTATAACATAAGGTATCTCTCCCTGTAAGCTTAGCCCATTTGAATGGTTGTGGTTTCAATGAGCAAAAAAATGAAATGCCCTCTAACCAGTGTTCCCTCTAAGGCCAGTGTTGTAAACAGTTAATTAGGGACCCATACCCTAAAATTATCAAACACTGCACAATGCAGACTGCAAGGTATAGTTCTCTTATTAACTGTTTCACTGCCAGGCCGTTAACAAAATTGGCCTTAGAGACAACACAGCGGCCCTCACTAATCATTGTTCTCCTCTAATGTCACCCTGTTTGTCCTCTCATCTTCACCCCTCCATTCTAATACATCTTACTGGTTTTTGTAATTGTACTTAGCAGAACAAAGTCTATAAACCACGGCTTCTAAATTTTCGCATTCTACTTCTACACACACACTTTTTAAATGATGTTTGTATGGCAATTTAAAGGTTTAGGTTCCAACTTTCAGCCTCTGTAGTAGAGGATCACTGGTGCACAATAGTGAAAAAGTACAACAATTTATTAAAAACAATATGATGTCAGTAGGTAATAGATTTGTTTTGCACCATCCTCTGATCTCATATCTGCCATGTCATTAAAGTGAAGGTGAACTTTGATGAATGAAAGCCAATTTTTTAAAAATACTATTAAAAACAAGGGCACTTTCATTCATCCGTTTTGATTAAAAACGTACCTTTTTTTCTTTTCACAGCCAGAGCAGCGTCCCCCTCCTGGAAATCCTCTCTTCACACGTCAGCAATGACTAATCCGGGTTCCTCCAATCACAGCATGGCCTCAAGCAATGACTACCCTGGGGGGAAAGCCGTGATTGGAGGAAGCCGGATAAGTAATTGCTGACGTGTGAAGAGAGGATTTCCAGGAGGGAAGCTGCTCTGACTGTGAAAAGAAGAAAGGTAAGTTTTTAATCAAAACGGCTGCTTTGTAAACTTTGATGAATGAAAGTGCCCCTGTTTTTAAATAGTATTTTTTAAAAAACGGGCTTTCATTCATCAAAGTTTACCTTCACTTTAAAACCCCAGCGCCTGGCATGTAATCTTAGCCCTAGTTCGTGTGACACCTGTGCACCTTTATTAAAGGGACACTGAACCCAAATTTTTTTCTTTTGGGATTTAGATAGAGCATGCAATTTAAACAACATTCTAATTTACTCCTATTATCAAATTTTCTTCATTCTCTTGGTATCTTTATTTGAAAAGCAAGAATGTAAGTTTAGATGCCGACTCATTTTTGGTGAACAACCTGGGTTGTTCTTGCTAATTGACAAATTCACCCACAAATAAACACGTGCTGTCCAGGGTGCTAAACCAAAAGTTGTCTGGCTCCTTAGCTTAGATGCCTTATTTTTCAAATAAAGATATCAAGAGAATGAAGAAAAAATGATAATAGGACTAAATTAGAAAGTTGCTTAAAATGAATGCTCTATCTGAATCACAAATTAAAAAAATTTGGATTCAGTGTCCCATTAACATACGACAGATGAGCTACGATGAGACAGTTTAGTTGACAGCTGGGATTTTTTAGAATACAACGCTTTTTCACAAGAGACTTTCTTTAGCTAGATGTTGCACATTTCTCCTTGCAACAAGAGCTGTCCAGAGTACTGTACTGGTCCATTACATTTGATCTATGAACATAAACATTCTTAAAGCCTAATGATAAAACTCACCAGCATGGAGAGAAGTCTCGCAAAATCTTTTGGGGGCTTTTTTTTAACAACTCTGCATAGGGGAATAGACAGCTCTTATGATAAAATCATTTTGCCAGAGCTGAGAGCTTTAGCTCATCGGATTCACAGTGACAAAACCGTCACTAAAATTTACTATAAAGCAAATATGCGCTGGGCAGTATATACCAAATGGGAGCTTTCAAAGGCGCCTAATTACACCCAGATCTCATTAAGTGTGTTTAATTCTAGGAAAAAAAATCCTTTTTTTTTTTTTTAACAGTAAGTCACGTTAGTTGATTGGCTAAACTATACGTATACACATGGCTGCCACATGAGGTCATATGAAGTTATCGTTAGTCTTGAACGTTTTGTCTAGGTATTAGAGGGAATTTGATTTCTAGAGACATTAAACTCATAATTGAACTATGGATAAGTTAAAGGGACATAAAACCCAAACACTTTTTAATGATTTAGATAAAACATACAATTATAAACTACTTTCCAGTTTATTTCTATTTTCATTTTTTGTTCTTGTTATCCTGTGTTTGTAAACTAGTGGCGTGACCTCAGGAGTGAGCACGTGTCTGTTTTAAATACAAATCTTTAATTACAAATACAATTCTTTATTTTTGGAATTGCACTTTTGTTTTTTGGAACCACAATGCAAATTTTTCTTTTGGAGGTACAATTCTTTTTTTGTAATTACAATTCCAGTATGTGTAGTTCCCATTTTGCTAAAGGACCTTGCCTGGGAAATAGCTGCTCTTTTGCGTTCAATTAAATGTGGAGAAAAGCTGCTAATATAAAAGCTATGATTAAATCATCAATATCCCAAGTTCATTATTATTATTAAACAAGGCAATAAGCACTTGGTGCACGTTAAATCATATTGTATGGTAAAACATATAAAACATACTCTGAAAGAGGACCACATGCTACAGGGACTTTTTGCTGCTACCATGAAAACTGTTTGAAAAACATGAAACTCAATATTCCTCTGTATAGTGTGCAAAAGAGAATAATCACTTGTGGCATGTTAAGCCATAATGTATGTTACATGATAAATAATACAATATTCCTCTTTATAGTGTTGTGCAAAAGAGAATAATCACTTGTGGCATGTTAAGCCATAATGTATGTTACATGATAAATGTAAAAAAAGTTTATCTGAGATGTTTTGACATACTGGAATTGTACTTCCAAAAGAAAAAAATCAAATTGTATTTCCAAAAAAGCGGTTTACATTTCAGCGGTTTTGTTAAAAAGCTTACCTTTTCTTCTTGCAAGCCGGAGCAGCAATTCCCCTGCCCGCAGGTCGTCTCTTCTTACGTCAGCATTGACGAATCCAGCTTCCTCCAATCACGGCTTCTCCTCTAGAGCAAACATTGCCTGAGGCCACACCGTGATTGGAGGAACCTGAAATTGTCATTGCTGTCGTAAGAAGAGACGAGCTGGGGGCGGGGGAATCGCTGCTCCGTCTTGCAAGAAGAAAAGGTATTTTAACAAAACCGCTGAAATGTAAACTTTCATGAATGAAAGTGCCCCTGTTTTTAATATTATTTTTAGAAACCGGTCACTCATTCTTGAAAGTTTACATTCACTTTAATATAAATATATTTAAAAAAAATTTCAAATGATATAAATATGCATTTTAAACACAATTGGCCTGCATTGTTTCCATTGCATTGTATTGTTTGTGATATCATTTACAAGTCAGTTTAAATCATATTTTCCTTCCTAAGATAGGGAGAGTCCACGGCTTTATTCCTTACTGTTGGGAAATACAACACCTTCCCAACAGGAGGAGGCAAAGACACCCCAGCCAAAGGCTTAAATATCCCTCCTACTTCCTCATTACCCCAGTCATTCTTTGCCTTTCGTCACGTTAGGAGGTGGCAGAGAAGTGGCAGAAGATTCAGAGAGTCCTGAAAAAGGGTATCTGCCCTTCGAGATAGGACTGGAGTTTTAAGTATTCATGTCAACCTCTCAGTGAGATAAGTAGTCATGTCAACCTCTCAGTGAGAGTATTGATGAAAGTTAGAGTCTGGAGATGCAGAGAAAGATTTTCTGCAAAACCATTCAGACTACTGCTAACAGCTCCTAAGCAATCAGTGTTGATGAGTTTCACTGCCTGCTTTCTCTCACTCAAGTCCATGTCAGGAGCACAGCTATAAGGTGGTCACACTTGAGAGGCTGTGTTCTGTTCCACAGCATGGATCATGGAGGTAAGATTGTTTAAATTTTTACACATAAAATGCTATAACATGGTCACAGTGTGGCTCCTTTATACCTTAATTATGGATACAGGGTTAATCCCCTGAAGGGGGTTTATTGAACAGTTAGGTTAATTAATCATTTTATTATTTACATGCTGCTTTGTGTGATTTTTTTCCTGGGCTGATAGACTGTGTGTTTTTGGCTGGAACAAACAGGTTTCACTTTTAAATTTCATTTTCATTTTTGAAAGTGTTGCACAGCTCCTATTACTTGCTGTACTTGTAATAACAGGTCTATGCTCATTTCCTCCATTCCGGCTGAGGCTTGAACCTGAGGAGAGCATTTCCTCTGTTAACTGTCTGGGTCTAGGAGGTGGTGAGTGCCCCAGCCATTGGGAGTATAAAGGTGCAATTTTCTATAATAAAAAAAGTTTTTATTATGTTCTTCTGTGGGTATAACATGAACTTTGGAGGACTCTGAAATGTTAGAAGGTACTCCTTCTGTAGTAAATCATACCTGTTTATATTGTGAGGAGCCCGTGGTTTCCCCTCCCACTCAATTATGTTCCACATGCCTTAACACCGTTATAAAGTCTAAGAAGGGAGACAAGCCTGCTAAGGCTCCTAGTCCCTCTGGGCCGTTTACCCCTCAGGACTCGGCGTCCTGTGAAATTACTACCCTTGCTTCATTATCCACTCCACATGCAGTTCCCCATAGCACATTTAATCCTCCATCTAGAGGGGGCCTTCTTCCTGCAGACTTTGCGCACAGTTACAAACGGCAGTGTCTGCGGCCCTCAGTGCATTATCTCCCTCTAACAAACGCAAGAGAGAGATTAAACATAGCTCTCCTGACCCGGAGTCATCTAAATATTTATCGGATTTAGCTATTGTGTCCCAGTTATCCGATGATGAGTTAACCTCTGTAGCTTCAGAGGGTGAACTTTCTGAGTCGGAGTCCTTAGCGTCTAAGCCTCCTGCTGCAGGAGAACCGTCCTTTAGATTTAAAATTGACCACTTGCGTTTTTTATTAAAGGAGGTTCTGTCTCGTTAGAGGTTCCACAGGCCGCGCTGCCTAAAGAACCTATGATACCTAAATTAGACAGAGTTTACAAAGATAGGAAAGTTCCTTTGACTTTTCCTGTGCCGGTTAAGATGGCGATCATTATTAAGAACGAATGGGAAAGAATTGGTTCTTCCTTTTCCCCCTCGTCTACTTTTAAAAAGTTGTTCCCGGTCCCGGACTCTCAACTGGATTTGTTGGGCTCCATTCCTAAGGTGGATTGTGCTATCTCTACGCTTGCTAAACGTACTACTATACCTCTTGAGGATAGTTCCTCGTTCAGAGAGCCGATGGATACGAAAATGGAAACTTTTCTGAGAAAGATGTTTCAACATACAGGATATTTGTTTCAACTAGCGGCTGCTGTGGCCGCGGTTGCCGGAGTGGCTACCTACTGGTGCGACTCTTTGTCGGAACACATTCAAGACAGAATTAAAGCTCTGAGAATCGCTTATTCCTTTATCTGTGATGTGAACATGCAAATTATTTGCCTAAATGCAAAGGCCTCTGGCTTTGCTGTCTTAGCCGGCCGGGCACTCTGGTTGAAGTCTTGGTCTGCGGATATGACTTCTAAGTCCAGACTCCTTTCTCTTCCCTTCAAGGGAAAGATTTATTTGGTCCATGCCTGGACTCCATTATTTCTACGGTTACCGTAGGTAATGGTGCCTTCCTACCTATGGTGCCTTCTAATTTGCTTTCCTTTCATTCTGACAAATCCCAACGACAACAATCCTCCTCCAAGCCCGAGCAACCCAAGAGTACTTAGAAGCCGGCTCAGTCCTGTAATAAATCCAAGCAGAATGCCCACTGAAAACAAATCGGCATGAAGGGGCGTCCCCCGATCCAGGATCGGATTGTGTAGGGGGCAGACTGTCTCTTTTTTCAGACGCCTGGTTCAAGGACGTACAGGATCCGTGGGTCCTGGATTTGGTATCTCAGGGATACAAGATAGGCTTCAAATCTCATCCGCCAAGGGGCAGATTCCTTCACTCAAATCTGTCTACCAGACCAGAAAAGAGGGATGCCTTTCTAGGGTGCGTTCGGGATCTATCCTTTTTAGGAGTTGTTGTCCAGGTGCCTATCAAAGAAAGAGGTTTGGGGTTTTATTCAAACCTTTTCGTGGTCCCAAAGAAGGAGGGAACTTTCCACCCAATTCTGGACCTAAAGTGCTTAAACAAATTTCTCAGTGTCCCTTCCTTCAAGATGGAGACAATAAGGTCCATCATTCCTTTAATTCAGGAAGGCCTGTTTAAGACCACTATAGATCTGAAGGACGCTTACTTTAATGTTCCAATCCACAGGGAACAATTTCAGTTCCTGAGGTTTGCATTCCTGGACCAGCACTTCCAGTTCATTGCCCTTCTGTTTGGCCTAGCTACTGCTCCAAGAGTCTTTACAAAGGTTCTGCTGGCTCTTCTCGCCATTGCCAGAACTCAGGGTATTGCAGTAGCCCCATACTTGGACGATATTCTGGTGCAAGCACCATCCTTTCGTCTTGCGGAAGAATTCTCAGAGTCCCTTCTCAGTCTTGTTCGATCACATGGATTGAAGATAAACTTGGAAATGAGTTCTCTTAACCCAAGTACCAGGGTGGAATTCCTGGGTACTATAATAGACTCCATATCCATGAGGCTATTTCTAACAGACCAGAGACGTTGCAAGCTAACTTCGGCATGTCTTGCTCTCCGGAGCTCCTTGAGTCCCTCTGTGGCTCAGTGTATGGATGTGATTGTTCTCATGGTGTCCTGTATATACATCATTCCTTTTGTCAGGTTACGTCACAGACCTTAACAACTGTGCATGCTGAGGCAGTGAAACGGCGATCATTCAGATCTGTCTCAATGGATTGTATTAGACAGCCGGTCGAGAGAATCGCTTTCTTAGTTGCTCTGTCCAGATCATCTGTCCCGAGGGACATGCTTCTTAAGACCATCCTGGGAGATTGTGGCAGGAAGGCACAAGGGTTGTGGACTCAGGAGTCCTCCATCCCAATCAATATTTTGGAACTACGGGCAATCTTCAATGCCTTGATGTCTTGGCCACTTCTGGGTTCATCCCAGTTTATCAGATTCCAATCAGACAATATAACCTCGGTGGCTTACATCAACCATCAGGGGGGAACAAGAAGTTCCTTGGCGAAGAAAGGAAGTATCTCAGATTCTGGAGTGGGCGGAGGCCCATAGCTGTTCGCTGTCAGCAATCCACATTCCGGTGTGGACAACTGGGAGGTGGATTTTCTCTGTAGGCAATCCTTCCATCCAGGGGAATGGTCTCTCCATCCCGAGGTGTTTGCAGAGATATGGAGCAAGTGGGGGACGCCGGAGGTAGGTCTCCTTTTCAATACCAAGCTACCCAGGTACAGGTCGAGGTTGAGGGATCCCCAAGCGGATCTAATAGTCTTTTTCCTCCTTTACCGCTTCTTCCTCGAGTGGTGGCCCGCATCAAGCAGGAACGGGTATCAGTAATCCTGATTGCTCCATCGTGGCCGCGAAGGACGTGGTTCGCAGATCTAGTGGGGATGTCCTCATCTCCTCCATGGAAGTTATCTTGTAGCAGAGACCTTCTGATACAAGCTCCATTTGTTCATCAAGTCTAGATTCTCTGAGACTGACTGCGTGGAGATTGAAGACTTAGTCTTAGCCAAGAGAGGTTTCTCTGAGAGTGTCATTGATACTCTTATTCAAGCTCGTAAACCAGTTATTTGCCGTATCTACCACAAGTGTGGAGGACATACTTATTCTGGTGTGAAGAGTGCGGTTTTTACTGTTACAGTGTTAAGGTTTCCAGGATCTTATCTTTTCTCCAGGATGGGCTGGAGAAGGGCCTTTCTACTAGTTCCCTGAGGAAACAGATTTCGTCCCTGTCGGTTTTATTGCACAAGAGACTGACTGAGCTTCCAGACGTGCAGTCCTTTGTTAAGGCTCTGATTAGGATCAGACCTGTGTTTAGATCAGGGGCTCCTCTTTGGAGCCTAAATCTCGTTCTTCGGTTTTGCAATAGGTTCCATGGTATATCTAATGCCTTGGAAATTCTTTTGTACCCTTCTCCTGACTGATACCTTTTAACAATGAGATCCCTCTGATGCTTTGGAAGCTCTCTGTGGACCATGGCTTTTGCTATGGGATGCGACTAAGAAAATTTCAGGAAAGACCAACTAGAGCAGCTGAACTTTATTTGGGGTTAATCAGAGGCACTTTAAATGATGGCAGGTGTATGTTGGCTCCTATTTAACATGATTTTGAATGTGATTGCTTAATTCTGAACACAGCTACATCCCCAGTTATAAGTGTGCACACTTATGCAACCACATTATTTTAGTTTTTTTTGTTTTCTTCCCTCCACCTAAAATATTTGTTTGTTTTTCAATTGAGTTGTACAGTTTATAGGTCACATTAAAGGTGGAAAAAGTTCTGAAATGATTTATATTTGTCTCATTTTTTTTACATCACAGAAACCTGACATTTTAACAGGGGTGTGTATACTTTTTATATCATATATATATATATATATATATATATATATATATATATATATATATATATATATATATATATATATATATATATATATATATATATATATATATATATATAATTTTAAATAGGATGATTTCAGTAGAAGAAGTATATATCTTGCACATCTTGCTATGTGTAACTTGCATATTTTACACAATCACGCACATCATCTGCCATTCTGTTTCTCCGCAGCATTAAGAAGAAGCGAACTCGCATCCCATCATGGAGGTCTCCGCTAACGTGGGGCATTCTGTGTATGACGGCGGGATTCTCTACGTGTTTTTTTCTATGGAGTGATATAAACGGAGATCCAGAGGTGACAGAGGTTCTGGCTGCCCAATCAGATGTTCTGGATCGTAGGTTTTACAAGGTGCCCTGCTCAGAGGATTACAATAAACAGCAGAGATTTCCAGGTAACGTCCTACTGATGTGGGTGGAACAGATTATATGAAATTTATAAAAACTAATTAAAGGAACATTAACCCCTTAACGACCAAGGACGTATGCCACACGTCCTCAAAAAAATACAGTTAATGACGAGGACGTGTGGCGTATGTCCTTGGTCTGGAAAGCAGCTGGAAGCGATCCTGCTCGCTTCCAGCTGCTTTCCGGTTATTGCAGTGATGCCTCGATATCGAGGCATCCTGCAATAACCCCCTTGGCCATCCGATGCAGAGAGAGCCACTCTGTGGCCCTCTCTGCACCGGACATCGGTGGCCGGTATCGTTGGTGGGTGGGAGCAAGTCTGGGAGGCGGGTGGGCGGCCATCGATGTGCTGAGTGAAGTGGAGGGGGGCGGGATCGGGGGCGGGACAGGCGGGAGCGCGCACGGGGGGCGGCGGGTGGGAGCGTGCACGGGGCGGGAACGAACCGCTACACTGCAGAAAAACAAAGTTTAATAAAAGTTAATTTTTTTTTTTTTTTAAATAATCATCTAAGGGATCTGGAAGGGGTGGGGGGTTGGTCTGGGGGGGGGGAGCTGCACTACAGAAAAGGGCAATTAAATAAATCAAACATACTTTTTTTACTAAACTGGGTACTGGCAGACAGCTGCCAGTACCCAAGATGGCGCCCATTAAGGCAGAGGGGGAGGGTTAGAGAGCTGTTTGGTGGGGGATCAGTGAGGTTGGGGGCTAAGGGGGGATCCTACACAGCAGCATATGTAAATATGCTAAGAAACCCCCCAAAAAAGCCCAAATATAGCTTTTATTTTAGTACTGGCAGAGTTTCTGCCAGTACTTAAGATGGCGGGGACAATTGTGGGGTGGTGGAGGGAAGAGAGCTGTTTGGGAGGGATCAGGGGGTCTGATGTTTCAGGTGGGAGGCTGAGCTCTACACTAAAGGTAAAATTAACCCTGCAAGCTCCCTACAAGCTACATAATTAACCCCATCACTGCTAGCCATAATACACGTGTGATGCGCAGCGGCATTTGGGGGCCTTCTAATTACCAAAAAGCAACGCCAAAGCCATATATGTCTGCTATTTCTGAACAAAGGGGATCCCAGAGAAGCATTTACAACTATTTGTGCCATAATTGCACAAGCTGTTTGTAAATAATTTCAGTGAGAAACCTAAAGTTTGTGAAAAAGTTTGTGAAATAGGGAACGTTTTTTTTTATTTGATCGCATTTGGCGGTGAAATGATGGCATGAAATATACCAAAATTGGCCTAGATCAATACTTGGGGTTGTCTACTACACTACACTAAAGCTAAAATTGCCTCTAAAAGCTCCCTACATGCTCCCTAATTAACCCCTTCACTGCTGGGCATAATACACATGTAGTGCGCAGTGGCATTTAGCAGCCTTCTAATTGCTAAAAAGCAACGCCAAAGCCATATATGTCTGCTATTTCTGAACAAAGGGATCCCAGAGAAGAATTTACAACCATTTAAGCTATAATTGCACAAGCTGTTTGTAAATAATTTCAGTGAGAAACCAAAAGTTTGTGAAAAAATTAGTGAAAAAGTGAACGATTTTTTGTATTTAATCGTATTTGGCGGCGAAATGATGGCATGAAATATACCAAAATGGGCCTAGAAGAATACTTTGGGATGTCTACTAAAAAAATATATGTACATGTCAAGGGATATTCAGGTATTCCTGAAAGATATTAGTGTTCTAATGTAACTAGCGCTAATTTTGAAAAATAATGATTTAGAAATAGCAAAGTGCTACTTGTACTTATTGCCCTATAACTTACAAAAAAAAGCAAAGAACATGTAAACATTGGGTATTTCTAAACTCAGGACAAAATTTAGAAACTATTTAGCATGGGTGTTTTTTGGTGGTTGTAGATGTGTAACAGATTTTGGGGGTCAAAGTTAGAAAAAGTGTTTTTTCCATTTTTTCCTCATATTTTATATTTTTTTTATAGTAAATGATACGATATGATGAAAATAATGGTATCTTTAGAAAGTCCATTTAATGGCGAGAAAAACTATATATAATATGTGTGGGTATAGTAATGAGTATATAATATGTGTGGGTACAGTAATGAGTATATAATATGTGTGGGTACAGTAATGAGTATATAAACAGTATATAATATGTGTGGGTACAGTAATGAGTATATAAACAGTATATAATATGTGTGGGTACAGTACATGAGTATATAATATGTGTGGGTACAGTAATGAGTATATAATATGTGTGAGTACAGTAATGAGTATATAATATGTGTGGGTACAGTAATGAGTATATAATATGTGTGGGTACAGTAATGAGTATATAATATGTGTGAGTACAGTAATGAGTATATAATATGTGTGGGTACAGTAATGAGTATATAATATGTGTGGGTACAGTAAATGAATAAGAGGAAAATTACAGCTAAACACAAACACAGCAGAAATGTAAAAATAGCCTTGGTCCCAAACGGACAGAAAATGGAAAAGTGCTGTGGTCATTAAGGGGTTAAGTTTTTTTTTCTTTTGTTGCATCTAAAGGAAGTTTTAAAATTGTACAACAGACATTTAAAAAAAATAGTTCCTGTAATTATCCTCATGTGGTGCCCCACTGTCCGGCAATAGAGCTTGACTTGCGCACAAACATGCGCTTCCGGTTAGTTAAAAAACAGCTTTAAAGGGACACTAAACCCACATTTATTCTTTTATGATTCAGATAGAGCAGCAGTTTTAAGCATCTTTATAATTTACTCTTCATTCTTTTGCTATCTTTAACATATAGATATATACATATACATGTCTAACTATGTACATGTATGTATGTATGTATGTATATATATATATATAGATATATATATATATATATATATATATATATATATTGTCTATATAAGTGTACATATGTATTTATGTATTTATATGTGTATATATGTATTTAAATGTGTATATATTTATTTACTGACATATGTACACATATAAACACATAAATACATATGTACACTTATATATATATATATATATATATATATATATAAGTGCATAGGATCACTTTGCAGTTAAGTAGATGAAACCATGTAATAGATATAGATATATATATATTGTAAAAAAATACCATCAGATATATATAGAAATATGTATTTATGAAGAAAAAGAACATATTCTTCTGTATGAAGAACATTGGAATGTGATATATTCATATTTTCCTGCTGGGTTAGCGCACATGAGATTCTGTAATCTGGTTTGCGCGGGAGTTGGGTGTTTTTCCCCCCACTTTTTTTCTATGGGGAATGAGTGAACATGCATGTGATATTCTAAGTACAGCTTTTTGCGCTCCTCAGGTTAGCGTAAATAGTTTACTTTCAACTCATAACACGAGTGCAACCCAGTGAGCGCAAAAAACTTACTTATAGCAAAGTTAACGCTCAAACGGGATCATTAATTAGCACTCCACTTGTAATCTGGCCCTTTGTGTTTAACCCCATGCAAACATGTATGTAAAGTAGAATACAACTGTTCAGGGGCAGCAGTTGCACAAAGCGCCAATCACTGGTTATTCTCTTCTTGGGAACTGCAATGCTGCAACTTTCAAGTGATACTTTATTTATGAGTCTAAATTATTTGTGGAGGTTAAACACATAAATGAATTAGGAATGGAACATGAATGAATATTGTTTATGCGAAATCCATACAGTTTCTACTCTTCTCTGAAAATAAAAAGTAATTGGTTTATCGTTCTGTGTCTTACGATATTTGTGTGATTAATATACAAAGGTGGATTGCGCTAGTGGAAAAAATTAATTAAAAAAAACATTATTTCATTCTCGACTGCCTCATGCACTATTAACCTTCCAAGTCCCATGCTGTGTTAAATCCCTAAAATGCAACAATCCCAATCACAACCCCACTGCAAAAACCCTAAAGGACTGGCCCAGGGGGCAAGTACAACTGGCAATTCTGATATTCTGTATTTGATTTTTGAGTAAAGAGTAAACCAGCAGTCAGCAGGTATTGCTACCTCTATAACCATACTGCCAGTATTAAAGAGTAAGCTTCCCCTAGTCACAATACCTCACTGAAGGCTACACTATAGCAGTGGTGTGCAGAGAATTGTAGTTCCCAATTGTGGGCCAGTCAGAAAAAGCTGCAGCGGTGCTGGTGAACATAGTAACAATGGGCTACACTGCAATTGGGCTCAGTAAAATACAAACTATTAACTGCCCGAACAACATGTCTGGTTTGTCTTCAATGATTTCAGTAATGATGGGGATCTGGGGGCAACTGCCAACATGCCCTTTAGCCAGTCCACCCCTGACACTAACCCTATCAAACTAGTGATGTGCAGTTCGGTTCTTTTGGGTGAACCGGTTCATTTCGGACGGTTCGATTAACTGAACCGGTTCATGAACTGATTCACCACTTCACCTACTGAACATGAGGTAGAGGCTCTACCTCATGTTCAGTAGGTGAACTGTAGAGCCGCAGATTCGTTTCCTGCAGTGCTGTATGTAAATGACTCAGTGTACTGTAACTCTAATGAATCATTTAGATAACAGTACACTGATTCAAATAACAGGTCACACTCGCAGCGGTTCTCAACAGACCCCTGCATTTACATTAACCCATTCAGCATCCCATGTTTGTATATATATATATATATATAATTTGTAGCTGTTGCTAAGTAAAAGTTATCTTTTCACTGCAGTCACATGCATGACTCCCAGCATTCTCTGGGATGGCAGCCAAACCTGAGCTCAGCTACAGAGTAGCTAAATAAAACTATATGTAACACAGCATTCAGGGACATCTCAGGGACGGGGATCACTCACTGTAATTACAGGTGCCAACTGCCAAAATCATCATGTCAGTAAGTTATTTAAAAAGCAGGAAAGTAAAGCCTAATAGCTGGCCTGTTTTTGGCTCAGAACCTGGTTTATGCTTGCTTTTTGGTTTGCTAAATGTAGCCACCAATAAGCAAGCACTATCCAGGGTGTTGAACCTAACATGGGCTGGCTCCTAAGCTTTAAAGGGACAGTAAAGGCAAAATTAAACTTTCATGATTCAGATACAGCAGCAATTTTAAACAACTCTCCAATGTACTTCTCTTATCAAATTTGCATTGTTCTTTTGGTATCTTTTACTGAAGAGTAAAACTAGGTAGGCTCATAAGAGCTCAGGAGTGTGCACGTGTCTTTAGTAATCTATGGCAGCAGTGGTTTTGAGACATTATTTGTAGTTTTGTGATACAATGTTGTAAAACACTGCTGCCATGGAGTACTAAAGACACGTGCACACTCCTGAGCTCTTATGAGTTTTACTCTTCAATAAAAGATACCAAGAGAACAAAGCAAATTTGATAAGAGAAGTACATTGGAGAGTTGTTTAAAATTGCTGCTGTATCTGAATCATGAAAGTTTAATTTTGCCTTTACTGTCCCTTTAAATTCCTGCTTTTTAAATAAAGATAGCAAGAGAAGGAAGAAAATTTGATAATAGGAGTAAATTAGAAAGTTGCGTAAAATTGCTGTTCTATCTAAATCGTGAAGGAAAAAAAAATGGGTTTAGTGTCCCTTTAACCCCTTAATGACAACAGTACTTTTCCATTTTCTGTCCGTTTGGGACCAGGGCTATTTTTACATTTCTGCAGTGTTTGTGTTTAGCTGTAATTTTCCTCTTACTCATTTACTGTACCCACACATATTATATACCGTTTTTCTCGCCATTAAATGGACTTTCTAAAGATACCATTATTTTCATCATATCTTATAATTTACTATAAAAAAAATTATAAAATATGAGGAAAAAATGAAAAAAACACTTTTTCTAACTTTTAGCCCCAAAATCTGTTACACATCTGCAACCACCAAAAAACATCCATGCTAAATAGTTTCTAAATTTTGTCCTGAGTTTAGAAATACCCAATGTTTACATCTTCTTTGCTTTTTTTGCAAGTTATAGGGCAATAAATACAAGTAGCACTTTCTAATTCCAAACCACTTTTTTTCAAAATGAGCGCTAGTTACATTGGGACCCTGATATCTGTCAGGAATACCTAAATATCCCTTGACATGTATATATTTTTTTTTTAGAAGACAGCCCAAAGTATTGATCTAGGCCCATTTTGGTATATTTCATGCCACCATTTCACCGCCAAATGCGATCAAATACAAAAAATCGTTCACTTTTTCACATATTTTTTCACAAACTTTCGGTTTCTCACTGAAATCATTTACAAACAGCTTGTGCAATTATGGCATAAATGGTTGTAAATGCTTCTCTGGGATCCCCTTTGTTCAGAAATAGCAGACTTATATGGCTTTGGAGTTGCTTTTGTAATTAGAAGGCCGCTAAATGCCACTGCGCACATACGTGTATTATGCCCAGCAGTGAAGGGGTTAATTAGGGAGCTTGTAGAGTTAATTTTAGCTTTAGTGTAGTGTAGTAAACAACCCAAAGTATTGATCTAGGCCCATTTTGGTATATTTCATGCCACCATTTCACCGCCAAATACGTTCAAATAAAAAAAAAAACTTAACATTTTTCACAATTTTAGGTTTCTCACTGATATTATTTACAAACAGCTTGTGCAGTTATGGCACAAATGTTTGTAATTGCTTCTCTGGGATCCCCTTTGTTCAGAAATAGGAGACATATATGGCTTTGGCGCTGCTTTTTGATAATTAGAAGGCCGCTAAATGCCGATGCGTATCACATGTGTATTATGGCTAGCAGTAAAGGGGTTAATTAGGTATCTTGTAGGGAGCTTGCAGGGTTAATTTTAGCTTTAGTGTAGAGATCAGCCTCCCACCTGAAACATGAGACCCCCTGATCCCTCCCAAACAGCTCTCTTCCCTCCCCCACCCCACAATTGTTCCCGCCATCTTAAGTACTGGCAGAAAGTCTGCCAGTACTAAAATAAAAGGTATATTTGTTTTTTTGTTTTGTTTTTTTTATAGCATATTTACATATGCTGCTGTGTAGAATCCCCCTTTAGCCCCCAACCTCACGGATCCCCCATCAAACAGTTCTCTAATCCTCCCCCTCTAGCTTAATGGGCGCCATCTTGGGTACTGGCAGCTGTCTGCCAGTACCCAGTTTAGTAAAAAAAAATATGCTTTCATTATTTGTTTGCCATTTTCTGTAGTGTAGCTTCCCCCCCCCCACTCCCAGAACCCTTTGATTGTTTTATAAATAAAAATTCCACTCCTTTTCTCCCAATGTTTTATTCAATTTTTCTGTAGTGTAGTGGTTCCCACCCGCTCCCACCCCCTGTGCACACGCGCGCCCCTGCCCCCTGACACTCCCTCCTCCGATCCTGCCCCCTCCACATCACAGGCCCATTACAGGCGGCCCACCCGCCTCCCTGCTTTGCTCCCACCCACCCACCAACAATGCTCTGGTGCAGAGAGGGCTCTCTCTGCATCGGAGGCTTGTAAAGGTGTATTGCAGGATGCCTCCATATCGAGGCATCACTGCAATATCCTCAGAGCTGCTGGAAGCGATCGCAATCGCTTCCAGCATTCTGTTAGACAACTGACGTACCAGGTACGTCTATAGTCATTAACTGCTTGTTAAAGCATGACGTACCTGGTACATCAGTTGTCATTAAGGGGTTAACCTGACATTTACCCCCCCCCATCTATAAATGTTTTCCTTGCTGTGCATTTGTAACCAACTAATCTTTTGTGGAGTTTAAACACATAGGTAAAGTACACTCCAGATTGGCAATACGCTTCCTCTCCTGAGCTTGACACAGCTGGTGATTTGCGGCTATGCACATATGCTGCTACTTATTGGCTCACTTGCTGAGTCCAGCTCAGGAGCAGAAGGGCATTTCCACTCCTGAGTGTACATTACCTATGCGTTTAAACCTTATAGACATGAAATAGTGTAATAATAAAATGAGCATAGCGCTTTTGTATAGTTATGTCTCCTTAATGTTCTATTAAGGAACAATGAGAATGAGATAACAATAAATTGTTCTAAAGCTAAAGATATATTTTATTAATTAAGAGGGGCATACATGCGCAAAAAGAAAATTATCTAATATCCCCTGCAAACTGAACTCCAGAGCAGCAATACACTACCGGGAGCTAGCTGAACACATCAGGCAAGATAGTGACAAGAAGTTTGTGTATTCACCAATCGGCAATAGTGCATAGCTGCTCCTGATCCTGCCTAGATATGCTTTTCAGCAAAGGATGCCAAGAAAATGAAGTCACGCCGCTCTAGCTGTTGCTAGGGACGCAGCGTCTGCTGTTTGCTTGTTGTCTAGGGGGAGTCGGCTCCTCTCTGCGTGCGGCGGTGATGTCATCGCCGCATGCTTCCTCCTGTAGATGCCGGTCTGGATCTCCTGTGGCGCGAATCCTGTAACTTCAGTCCTACCTATCACTGCCCAAGTATAGGTGTTACTTACTGTTCCCCTGAGTGTTACTGATTCGTATGCTGGATTGATACTGCTGCTGAACTTTGCTTGTCTGACCACTCTGCCTCTTTAACCCTTATCTGCTGGACTGCCTTACTGTTGCCGAACCCTGCCTGCCTGACCATCCTAGTGTTTACCCCTGGACTGCCTTATTGTTGCCGAACCCTGCCTTCCTGACCACCCTAGTGATTTGTCTCTGCTTTCCTGTCTGTTGCCGACAAGGACTCTCCTGCCTGTGGTTCGTGCCATTTATCTCATCTGGCAAACCTACTCTGCTCTGGGATTTTCCCTATCATTCCTGCTCGACGCCGGGATAACAAGACTACTGGCCAGTCTGATAGAGGAGTATCCCACGAGCATTACAATTTGTCCCTTCAAGGAACTTGCAGACAAACCCTTATCCAAACCATCCTGAAGAAACTGTAAAATCCTAGGAATTCTAAAAGAATGCCAGGAGAATTTATGAGAACACCATGAAATATAAGTCTTCCAAACTCGATAATAAATCTTCCTAGAAACAGATTTACGAGCCTGTAACATAATATTAATCACTAAGTCAGATAAACCTCTATGACTAAACACTAGGCGTTCAATTTCCATACCTTCAAATTTAATGATTTGAAATCCTGTTGGAAAAACGGACCTTGAGACAGAAGGTCTGGCCTTAAAGTGAATGTAAATTTTTTATGTTTGTCTAATATAGTTTGGTCTAGAATCATCCGATTAAGCATATCGCTACAAGAACTTTTTAATAAAATGTTTATTTTCTTTTTTAGGTTATATATTGAATATCGCTCGTTCACTTACCCGCTCCTCCCACTCACTGTTTCCTAATTTTCCTCCATATTACGTAAACAGCGGTCCCATCCGCTGTTTACGTATAGGCACTGCGCGCTCCCGTGTCTATTTCACATTGCGCATGCGTTACTCCTGTTTACGCTAAACATAGTTGTCACATAGATAAGACAAATAAAAAAATCTAACCTATATACGGAGCCCTTTCAGATCCACTAATCCAAGCTTGACAATACAGAGGAAATGACAGGACTCCGTATAATAATCTATTGCTACGCCGTGTTTACTACTATTGCGCATGCGCGAAATGTGCACAAGCTTACAATAGATTAGCTCTGCACCGAGGACGAACGCATGCGCAATAAGGATGTATTACGTCATGATAAGAGGGTGGGTCTCCCCGTGGTTAGAGCCATTATTGGCTATTAAGACGTCCATCAAAAAGGACAGCAACGGAGCGCGAATGCCGGGAGGAGGATGATTTAGCCGTAAATTGATGGAAAATAATGAAATTAAAAGGTATCCATTTGAAATCTTTAAATTTGATGAATGAAACTCTAGTTTTTTCGTGATAACTGTTACAGAGCTGTTTAGATCGAAGGCTGACTTTACATTCACTTTAATGGAAGTGGCCAAGGTTGGCAATTGGACATCCTAACAAGATCCACATACCAAAACCTGTGAGGGCATGCTGGAGCTACCAGCAACACAAACGATTGTTCCATGATGATTTTGGAGATCACTCTTGGAAGAAGAACTAGAGGTGTGAAAATATAAGCAGGTTGGTAACACCAAGGAAACGCATCCGCCGCTTCCGCCTGAGGATCCCTGGACCTGGACAGGTACCTGGGTAGCTTCTTGTTTAGATGGGAAGCCATCAGATCTATTTCTGAAAGACTGTGAGTCCCACCCTGATTGACATATGCCACAGTTGTGATATTGTCTGTCTGAAAACAAATGAACGGTTCTCTCTTCAACAGAGGCCAAAACGGAAGAGCCCTGAAAATAGCAGGGAGTTCTAAAATATTGATTGGTAACCTCGCCTCTTGAGATTTCCAAACCCCATGTGCTGTCAGAGATCCCAGACAGTTCTCCAACCTGAAAGACTTGCATCTGTTGTGATCACAGTCCAGGTTGGACGAACAAAAGAGGCCCCTTGATCTATACGATGGTGATCTAACCACCAAGTCAGAGAGAGTCGAACGCATTGTACAGAGGGTCTGTACAATGCATTGTGCGCGTGGCTAAGGTTTCACAGGTTGCAAATGTGTGTCTGTACAATGCATTGTGCGCATGGCTAAGGTTTCACAGGTTGCACACGTGGGTCTGTACAATGCATTGTGCGCGTGGCTAAGGTTTCACAGGTTGCACATGTGTGTCTGTACAATGCATTGTGCGCATGGCTAAGGTTTCACAGGTTGCACACGTGGGTCTGTACAATGCATTGTGCGCATGGCTAAGGTTTCACAGGTTGCACACGTGGGTCTGTACAATGCATTGTGCGCATGGCTAAGGTTTCACAGGTTGCACACGTGGGTCTGTACAATGCATTGTGCGCATGGCTAAGGTTTCACAGGTTGCACATGTGTGTCTGTACAATGCATTGTGCGCATGGCTAAGGTTTCACAGGTTGCACATGTGTGTCTGTACAATGCATTGTGCGCATGGCTAAGGTTTCACAGGTTCAAAAAAAAAGCCACGTAAGTGGCGAAACATGTTAGGGAATTGTTTGTAGAATGCCAGTCAGCATTTTTTAATAAGCAGGAACAGAGGTCTTTATTATATATAACTATTGTGGTTGTGCACAATATTAAGTAAACTTACTCGAAAATGAGGTTAACTCAGTAGTAATATCTTAAGTCTAACCGACATTAGAAGCTTAGAATCAGCGAGCGGTTACTAATATGGAGCTTTGAATACACATATAACACCGCAAATACTTAGTGAAGCACCTTAAGCCAAACCGGCATTTACAGCTTTGGATTTAGTAAGCGGTTAGTAAGGTGGTACATCTAATACAGATATATTATCGCAAGGAGTGCAAATATCGTAAGCGGTTATTAATGTGATGCATCAAACATTGATATAATATCGCAAATACTCAGTGAATTATCTTAAATCTAACCAGTATCTATAGCGTGGATTCAGCAAGCGGTTATTAATATGGAGATTTAATTATACAGATAATACCGCAAATACTCAGTGAATTCTCGTCACAATACCGCTAACAACTTTCTATGCCTAAGTGGACAATACGATTCAACTAGTTACTATTACTAAGCAATATTTGATATAAACTAAGAGCGTAGTGAAGTCACCAAGAGCAGCTACTTTATTGTAGCACTACAACATACTCATATGATTGCCATAACTCCTACATTGTAAGATTTCAACATTAATTATTAGAATAACAAATGGTGAGAATATCATTATAAAACTCTCTCTTGTGAACTTATATTGGAAGCGTGTTACCAATATTATTAAAGATCCAAGCCCGCCAAGCAATGCCTTTATATATTTAATGGGAGTAACATTCCCCTTGTAGATAAACACATTAACAATCCAATAAAGTTACAATGTTACTTAAATTTGTTGCTATTACAACAATTATAGTACATATTATCAACCTTAAAAATTCAATGGAATTTTAGCAACATAACCAATCTCTGCACAGCGGTACAAGCATAATGCTCCTGTATACATAAGTATTGATAAATATACGAATAAAAGACCTTACAGGGGTTAATGTGTTAACTCACTGACCAGTGTTACTATACTCCATACAGACAGTACTTTTTGTCTCTATATAGCTAGGAGGCTATTCAAAACAGCATTCTGCATGTATTTCCAATAATATTATACTAAGATATATGTACCTATATATAACACAAAGAATACAACTACAAGGAAATCTGTTATTGTCTCACTAAGACACATATTCAATGCAATACTATAAGCATTAATAACAAACTTTGGTGATACTATGGGATATTTACGTTAATACCCCTAATATTATAATTTGAATTCAACGGTGAGTCACAGACCACATATATAATATTAGAGTAAATATCATAACAAAACAGCTCCACTAAATGTAAGCTCTAAGTATATTAAAATATTATACAATTACTGAGACTTGAAACTCAAGTAATTTCTAATATACACCATAACCACATAATGTATTCCGTGAATAACGGATAAAACTTTCAAAGACCCAAGCCTGTGTTTTTAATAAAGTATGTATGTCAATCGTGTTTGTTGCCTTGTATTTTAAAAATTACCAATAAAGGTTATATTTTAATAACATCCCCACGCACACTCTCCTCCCAGGAGACACAGATCTTGTCCAATTTTTGCCACTATCGATTAGGGAATGAGTGCTATATAGGTGTACAATCCATCAATCCTAGGATTGATAATTTTCGTTGCACACGTGGGTCTGTACAATGCATTGTGCGCATGGCTAAGGTTTCACAGGTTGCACACGTGGGTCTGTACAATGCATTGTGCGCATGGCTAAGGTTTCACAGGTTGCACACGTGGGTCTGTACAATGCATTGTGCGCATGGCTAAGGTTTCACAGGTTGCACACGTGGGTCTGTACAATGCATTGTGCGCATGGCTAAGGTTTCACAGGTTGCACACGTGGGTCTGTACAATGCATTGTGCGCATGGCTAAGGTTTCACAGGTTGCACACGTGGGTCTGTACAATGCTCCAGCGGGAGAGGGAGGGACGTTTTACCTATTAGAGCAGCAATTATAAACAAGTTTACTTCTATTATCAGATTAGCTTCCTTCTCTTGGTATTCTTCGTTGCCCGATCAGTATTGCCCTACATTGGTTGAGCCAATGACAAGAGGCATATATGTGTAGCTACCAATCAGCAGTTTGCTCCCAGCAGTCTATTGCTGCTCCTGAGCTTATCTAGGTATGCTTTTCAACAAAGGATAGCAAGAGAGCAAAGCAAATAAGATGATAGAAGTAAATTGAAGAGTTGTTTAAAACTGCATGCGCTATCTGAATCATTTAAGAATAATTTGGGGTTATGTCCGTTCAACTGAACTCTGCTCTTTCTGTTTTATTTCACAGAAAGATTGCTAAGCTTCCTGATATTCACTGTTTTGTACAGGCTTTGGTCCGTATCAAGCCTGTTATTAAATCAATCTCTCCTCCTTGGAGTCTTAATTGGTTTTGTGGACTTCATTTAAATTTCTACCTAAGGTTGTGAATTCTAACAACATTAGTAGAGAAATTGTTGTCCCTTCTTTGTGTCCTAATCCTAAGAATTCTTTGGAGAGATCTTTACATTCTTTGGATGTGGTGAGAGCTCTGAAATATTATGTTGAAGCTACTAAAGATTTCAGGAAGACTTCTAGTCTATTTGTTATCTTTTCTGGTTCTAGGAAAGGTCAGAAGGCTTCTGCCGTTTCCTTAGCTTTGTGGTTACAGCTTTTGTTTCATTCAGCTTATTTGGAGTCGGGTCAGGCCCCGCCTCAGAGAATTACAGCGCATTCTACTAGATCAGTTTCCACTTCGTGGGCTTTTAAGAATGAAGCTTCAGTTGATCAGATTTGCAAAGCAGCAACTTGGTCTTCTTTGCATACATTTACTAAATTCTACTGTTTTGATGTATTTGCTTCTTTGAAAGCAGTTTTTGGTAGAAAAGTTCTTCAGGCAGCTGTTTCCGTTTGATTCCTCTGCTTATGTTTAAGTTTTTCCTTTTCATTATGAGAATAAAATTATATTTTGGGTTGTTGATTAATTTTTTTCAGTGGAAAATGGCTGTTATTATTTTATCCCTCCCTCTCTAGTGACTCTTCTGTGGAGTTCCACATCTTGGGTATTACTATCCCATGCGTCACTAGCTCATGGACTCTTGCCAATTACATGAAAGAAAACATAATTTATGTAAGAACTTACCTGATAAATTAATTTCTTTCATATTGGCAAGAGTCCATGAGACCCACCCCCTTTTTATGGCGGTTATGATTTTTTGTATAAAGCACAAATATTTCCAAATTCCTTTGTTGATGCTTTTTACTCCTTTCTTTATCACCCCACTACTTGGCTTTTAGTTAAACTGAATTGTGGGTGTGGTGAGGGGTGTATTTATAGGCATTTTGGGGTTTGGGAAACTTTGCCCCTCCTGGTAGGAATGTATATCCCATACGTCACTAGCTCATGGACTCTTGCCAATATGAAAGAAATGAATTTATCAGGTAAGTTCCTACATAAATTATGTTTTTTGGCCTCATTAGGGAGACAAAGTGAAGAAGCGGTAATTATAATTGTGTTTATTTGTAGTAAGTTAGCACGTTCTGCAGCACTATACAGGGGGTAAGTAAAGACAACGAAGAAAAACTGCAATGTTTTCATGGTCTGTTATTAACAAAAGCTGTCATCATGTTCGCCATATTCTAAGCCCTATAAATTTTGTACCACTTGGAGTAGCAACGCCATAGAGTAACGAAAACTCAACAAATCACAGAACTTAAATATAACATTAAAAAGAACAGGTAATGAGCTTTCCAAAGACACTGTGTTGAGCTGTATAGCTCTTATAGAAAAACAGTTATAGGCAATCTAAAAATGCCCTTGCAACATGTTTATGTAACCCTTGCACCAAGTCATTACCTATATCTCAGAAGAACCTTTTGTAAAAAATCTAAAAATGCCCTTGCAACATGTTTATGTAACCCTTGCACCAAGTCATTACCTATATCTTAGTAGAACCTTTTGTAAAAAATCTAAAAATTTGGGGTTTTGCTCAAGAAGGGTGATAGAAATCACTACCCAATATCAGAAAGAAATAAAAAATGGCGATACAACATGCATTTGTATATTTGATATGGAATGACCCTAAAATGAATTATAACCGTTTTATTTTGTGTTGTTTTCAAATTCAGCTAATATTCTATTGTGTGATATTTTATTTCTGAGTTTTTTTCTCTTCATTATTTGCATAGAAGTAAAAAATAATAATCTATTTTTAAATACTTAAAGGGACACTGAACCCAAATGTTTTCTTTTGTGATTCAGATAGAGCATGCAATTTTAAGCAACTTCCTAATTTACTCCTATTATCAAATTTTCTTCATTCTCTTGATATCTTTATTTGAAAAGCAAGAATGTAAGTTTAGAAGCCGGACCATTTTTGGTGAACAACCTGGGTTGCTCTTGCCGATTGGTGGATACATTCACCCACCAATAAACAAGTTCTGTCCAGTGTACTGAACCAAAAATTGGCTGGCTCCTTAGCTTAGATGCCTTCTTTTTCAAATAAAGATAGCAAGAAAACGAAGAAAAATTGAAAATAGGAGTAAATGAGAAAGTTGCTTAAAATGTCATGCTCTAATTGAATCACAAAAGAAAAAATGTGGGTTCAGTGTCCCTTTAACAACGTAAGAATAGAATCTTAAATGTTGTTGCTATAGGAATACTAAGGTCGTGATTATCAAAAACTTGCTGGCATGTAAAAAAAAAATCACTCACAAAAAGCAATTGAGCATTATATTGTAATGTAGGTGAAATAAACGGCTAAAATGTGCGTTTCTAACATTCCATGAGGGATTGCGCTGTACAGGAAACCTTTTGCACCAGACCAGAGATTTGTTTTCCCTAGATCAGTGTCTCTAAACCCCTACATCCCTACAGGCATTTCTTTTTGCCCTAAGTACCCCCAACTGCAGCACATTAAGTTAAACATAAAGAGAGGCAGTTGTGCATATCCCAGAATGTGACAAATTCCTATAATTTATATTTCTCTATTTTCAGGAATTTATTTTAAAATCCAGTTTTACTTTTTATCACTTTGCGTAGAGCTGCAGATCAATACGCCAGAGGGCAGAGCTCTAGATCGTCTCACCAGGGCCCTGAGCTTTATATCGTCTCACCAGAGCGCAGAGCTCTATATAGTTTTGCCAGAGTTCTAGATTGTCTCGCCAGAGCGCAGAGCTCTAGATCGTCTCACCAGGGCCCTGAGCTTTATATCGTCTCACCAGAGCGCAGAGCTCTATATAGTTTTGCCAGAGTTCTAGATTGTCTCGCCAGAGCGCAGAGCTCTAGATCGTCTCACCAGGGCCCTGAGCTTTAAATCGTCTCACCAGAACGCAGGGCTCTATATAGTTTTGCCAGAGTTCTAGATTGTCTCGCCAGAGCGCAGAGCTCTAGATCGTCTTGCCAGAGCGCAGAGTTATAGATCGTCTCGCCAGGGCGCAGAGCTCTAGATCGTCTTGCCAGGGTGCAGAGCTCTAGATCTTCTCGCCAGAGCGCAGAGCTCTAGATCTTCTCGCCAGAGCGCAGAGCTCTAGATCTTCTCGCCAGAGCGCAGAGTTATAGATCGTCTCGCCAGAGCGCAAAGTTATAGATCGTCTCGCCAGAGCGCAAAGTTATAGATCGTCTCGCCAGAGCGCAGAGCTATGATCTTCTCGCCAGAGCGCAAAGTTATAGATCGTCTCACCAGAGCGCAGAGTTATAGATCTTCTCGCCAGAGAGCAGAGGTCTATATCTTCTCACTAGAACACAGAGCTCTAGGCCGCCTCGCCAGAGAGCAGAGCTCTAGATCTTCTCACTAGAGAGCTGAGCTCTAAACCGTCTCGCCAGAGAGCAGAGCTCTAGACTGTCTCACCAGAACACAGAGCTCTAGATCGTCTCGCCAGAGCGCAGAGCTATACATCGTCTCACTAGAGCGTAGAGCTATAGATCGTCTCACCAGAGCGCAGAGCTCTAGACCGTCTTGCCAGAGAGCAGAGCTCTAGACCGTCTCACCAGAACACAGAGCTCTAGACCGTCTCACCAGAACACAGAGCTCTAGACCGTCTCACCAGAACACAGAGCTCTAGACCGTCTCACCAGAACACAGAGCTCTAGACCGTCTCACCAGAACACAGAGCTCTAGATCGTCTCACCAGAACACAGAGCTCTAGACCGTCTCGCCAGAGAGCAGAGCTCTAGACCGTCTCACCAGAACACAGAGCTCTAGACCGTCTCACCAGAACACAGAGCTCTAGACCGTCTCACCAGAACACAGAGCTCTAGACCGTCTCACCAGAACACAGAGCTCTAGATCGTCTCACCAGAACACAGAGCTCTAGACCGTCTCGCCAGAGAGCAGAGCTCTAGACCGTCTCACCAGTACACAGAGCTCTAGATCGTCTTGCCAGAGCGCAGAGCTATAGATCGTCTCACTAGAGCGTAGAGCTATAGACCGTCTCACCAGAACACAAAGCTCTAGATCGTCTCGCCAGAGCGCAGAGCTATAGATCGTCTCACCAGAGCGCAGAGCTATAGATCGTCTCACTAGAGCGCAGAGCTATAGATCGTCTCACTAGAGCGCAGAGCTATAGATCGTCTCACTAGAGGGCAGAGCTATAGATCGTCTCACTAGAGCGCAGAGCTATAGATCGTCTCACTAGAGGGCAGAGCTATAGATCGTCTCACTAGAGGGCAGAGCTATAGATCGTCTCGCTTGAGCGCAGAGCTATAGATCGTCTCGCTTGAGCGCAGAGCTATAGATCGTCTCGCCAGAGCGCAGAGCTATAGATCGTCTCGCCAGAGTGCAGAGCTATAGATCGTCTCGCCAGAGCGCAGAGCTATAGATCGTCTCGCCAGAGCGCAGAGCTATAGATCGTCTCGCCAGAGCGCAGAGCTATAGATCGTCTCGCCAGAGCGCAGAGCTATAGATCGTCTCGCCAGAGCGCAGAGCTATAGATCGTCTCGCCAGAGCGCAGAGCTATAGATCGTCTCGCCAGAGCGCAGAGCTATAGATCGTCTCGCCAGAGCGCAGAGCTATAGATCGTCTCGCCAGAGCGCAGAGCTATAGATCGTCTCGCCAGAGCGCAGAGCTATAGATCGTCTCGCCAGAGCGCAGAGCTATAGATCGTCTCGCCAGAGCGCAGAGCTATAGATCGTCTCGCCAGAGCGCAGAGCTATAGATCGTCTCGCCAGAGCGCAGAGCTATAGATCGTCTCGCCAGAGCGCAGAGCTATAGATCGTCTCGCCAGAGCGCAGAGCTATAGATCGTCTCGCCAGAGCGCAGAGCTATAGATCGTCTCGCCAGAGCGCAGAGCTATAGATCGTCTCGCCAGAGCGCAGAGCTATAGATCGTCTCGCCAGAGCGCAGAGCTATAGATCGTCTCGCCAGAGCGCAGAGCTATAGATCGTCTCGCCAGAGCGCAGAGTTCTAGATCGTCTCGCCAGAGCGCAGAGCTCTAGATCATCTCGCCAGAGCGCAGAGCTCTAGATCGTCTCGCCAGAGCGCAGAGCTATAGACCGTCTCGCCAGAACACAGAGCTCTAGATCGTCTCGCCAGAGCGCAGAGCTCTAGATCGTCTCGCCAGAGCGCAGAGCTATAGATCGTCTCGCCAGAGCGCAGAGCTCTAGATCGTCTCGCCAGAGCGCAGAGCTATAGATCGTCTCGCCAGAGCGCAGAGCTCTAGATCGTCTCGCCAGAGCGCAGAGCTATAGATCGTCTCGCCAGAGCGCAGAGCTATAGATCGTCTCACTAGAGCGCAGAGCTATAGATCGTCTCACTAGAGGGCAGAGCTATAGATCGTCTCACTAGAGGGCAGAGCTATAGATCGTCTCGCTTGAGCGCAGAGCTATAGATCGTCTCGCTTGAGCGCAGAGCTATAGATCGTCTCGCCAGAGCGCAGAGCTATAGATCGTCTCGCCAGAGCGCAGAGCTATAGATCGTCTCGCCAGAGCGCAGAGCTATAGATCGTCTCGCCAGAGCGCAGAGCTATAGATCGTCTCGCCAGAGCGCAGAGCTATAGATCGTCTCGCCAGAGCGCAGAGCTATAGATCGTCTCGCCAGAGCGCAGAGCTATAGATCGTCTCGCCAGAGCGCAGAGCTATAGATCGTCTCGCCAGAGCGCAGAGCTATAGATCGTCTCGCCAGAGCGCAGAGCTATAGATCGTCTCGCCAGAGCGCAGAGCTATAGATCGTCTCGCCAGAGCGCAGAGCTATAGATCGTCTCGCCAGAGCGCAGAGCTATAGATCGTCTCGCCAGAGCGCAGAGCTATAGATCGTCTCGCCAGAGCGCAGAGCTATAGATCTTCTCGCCAGAGCGCAGAGCTATAGATCGTCTCGCCAGAGCGCAGAGCTATAGATCGTCTCGCCAGAGCGCAGAGCTATAGATCGTCTCGCCAGAGCGCAGAGCTATAGATCGTCTCGCCAGAGCGCAGAGCTATAGATCGTCTCGCCAGAGCGCAGAGCTCTAGATCGTCTCGCCAGAGCGCAGAGCTATAGATCGTCTCACTAGAGCGCAGAGCTATAGATCGTCATGTTTAATAAGCAGCTTTTTATTTCACCTGTGCTCCAGTTCAGATATCCTCAAAATGTCACCTGTTAGGGAGGTCTGAGGACAGGTTTGAAAACCAGTGGGGTAGAGAATACAATATTAAAAAACATTCCAATTTACTTCTATTGTCTAATATGCTTCATTCTTTAGGTATCCTTTTTGAAGAAATAGCAATGCACATGGGCGAGCCAATCAAACAAGACATCTATGTGCAGCTACCAATCAGCAGCTACTGAGCCTATTTAGCTATGCTTTTCATCAAAGGATATCAAGAGGATAAAGCAAATTAGATAATAGAAATAAAGTGGAAAGTTGTTTAAAATCTTTCTAAGTCATGAAAAAAATATGTGGGTTTTATGTCCCTTTAAGGGTAGAACTGTGCGATACATTGAATCTTTACATTAACTGCATCACAGCAAAACAATAATGAAAGGGCAAGTTCTGGAGTATTTCTTGCTACTGCTCTGGGTACCCCAGAAACAAGTCCATAGAAAACAAGGAATGTCCTCGGATACAGAAGTAACATTTCTGGACTACTGTATTGAGATAAATCTAACAACCTTCTACTGTGACCGTGACCGTTTGGCAGTTCAGTAAAAAAAAAAAAACTAGTTTCCATAAAGTAATAGTTAACAAATACTTTTATTTCCTCTGCTGAGGACAGTTAGGAACAGTTATAAATAAGTTACTAGATGGTTCTACAGTGTTTGTGTAGAATTAAGCGGCACTAGGCTTGTAACGTTTGGAGTCAATGCTTTCAGTTCTTGCAGAATTTGGAAAACCCAGTTTTTAAAATGTGTAGGAAAGGGGGACAAAACAAATAATGAAAGTAAATTGTACTTAAACATTTTAACTTACTATTGCTTTAAATAATTTAATTTACATTTTGTTTTTACCTTTTAAAAAAAAAACAACATCTTTTTTTAAATCAGTAAAAATCACTTTTATGCTTGTGACATTGTTCACCACTAGAGAGGCGGGAGGTTTTCTAATCACCCAATGAGCTTCGGCCTACGGATAATTATGTATAAACTGCCTATTTTCTTTTGTTCAAAACCTTTTTCTTTCATGTAATTAGCAAGAGTCCATGAGCTAGTGACGTATGGGATATACATTCCTACCAGGAGGGGCAAAGTTTCCCAAACCTTAAAATGCCTATAAATACACCCCTCACCACACCCACAAATCAGTTTTTACAAAGTAAGTTTGTGCTAGATTCTACGTTGATATGCGCTCCGCAGCAAGTTGGAGCCCGGTTTTCCTCTCAGCGTGCAGTGAATGTCAGAGGGATGTGAAGAGAGTATTGCCTATTGAATGCAGTGATCTCCTTCTACGGGGTCTATTTCATAGGTTCTCTGTTATCGGTCGTAGAGATTCATCTCTTACCTCCCTTTTCAGATCGACGATATACTCTTATATTTACCATTTCCTCTACTGATTCTCGTTTCAGTACTGGTTTGGCTTTCTACAAACATGTAGATGAGTGTCCTGGGGTAAGTAAGTCTTATTTTCTGTGACACTCTAAGCTATGGTTGGGCGCTTTTTTTATAAAGTTCTAAATATATGTATTCAAACATTTATTTGCCTTGACTCAGGATGTTCAACATTCCTTATTTTTCAGACAGTCAGTTTCATATTTGGGATAATGCATTTGAATCAATCATTTTTTCTTACCTTAAAAAATTTGACTTTTTCCCTGTGGGCTGTTAAGCTCGCGGGGGCTGAAAATGCTTCATTTTATTGCGTCATTCTTGGCGCGGACTTTTTTGGCGCAAAATTTTTTCTGTTTCCGGCGTCATACGTGTCGCCGGAAGTTGCGTCATTTTTGACGTTCTTTTGCGTCAAAAGTGTCGGCGTTCCGGATGTGGCGTCATTTTTGGCGCCAAAAGCATTTAGGCGCCAAATAATGTGGGCGTCTTATTTGGCGCTAAAAAAATATGGGCGTCACTTTTGTCTCCACATTATTTAAGTCTCATTATTTATTGCTTCTGGTTGCTAGAAGCTTGTTCACTGGCATTTTTTTCCCATTCCTGAAACTGTCATTTAAGGAATTTGATCAATTTTGCTTTATATGTTGTTTTTTCTATTACATATTGCAAGATGTTCCACGTTGCAACTGAGTCAGAAGATACTTCAGGAAAATCGCTGCCCGGTGCTGGAGCTACCAAAGCTAAGTGTATCACTTTTGGTATCTGTTCCTTCAGCTGTTGTTTGTATTAAATGTTATGACAAACTTGTTAATGCAGATAAAATTTCCTTTAGTACTGTTACATTACCTGTTGCTGTTCCGTCAACATCTAATACTCAGAGTGTTCCTGATAACATAAGAGATTTTGTTTCTGAATCCATTAAGAAGGCTATGTCTGTTATTTCTCCTTCTAGTATACATAAAAGTCTTTTAAAACTTCTCTTTTTTCAGATGAATTTTTAAATGAACATCATCATTCTGATACTGATAATGGTTCTTCTGGTTCAGAGGTTTCTGTCTCAGAGGTTGATGCTGATAAATCTTTGTATTTGTTCAAGATGGAATTTATTCGTTCTTTATTTAAAGAAGTATTAATTGCATTAGAAATAGAGGATTCTGGTCCTCTTGATACTAAAACTAAACGTTTAAATAAGGTTTTTTAAATCTCCTGTAGTTATTCCAGAAGTGTTTCCTGTCCCTGATGCTATTTCTGAAGTAATTTCCAGGGAATGGAATAATTTGGGTAATTCATTTACTCCTTTTAAAACGTTTTAAGCAATTATATCCTGTGCCATCTGACAGTTTAGAGTTTGGGACAAAATCCCTAAGGTTAATGGGGCTGTCTCTACTCCTGCTATATTTTTAGCGGATGTTGCTGCAGCTTCAACTTTTTGGTTAGAAGCTTTAGCGCAACAAGTAACAGATCATAATTCTCATAGCATTATTATTCTATAACATGCTAATTATTTTATTTGTGATACCATCTTTGATATCATTAGAGTTGATGTCAGGTATATGTCTCTAACTATTTTAGCTAGTGAGCTTTATGGCTTAAAACTTGGAATGCTGATATGTCTTCTAAGTCAACTTTGCTATCCCTTTCTTTCCAGGGTAATAAATTATTCGGTTCTCAGTTGGATTCTTTTATCTCAACTGTTACTGGAAGGAAGGGAACTTTTTTACCACAGGATAAAAAATCTAAGGTAAATTTAGGTCTAATAATCGTTTTCGTTCCTTTCATCACAACAAGGAACAAAAGCCTGATCCTTCATCCTCAGGAGCGGTATCAGTTTGGAAACCATCTTCAGTTTGGAATATATCCAAGCCTTATAGAAACCCAAAGCCAGCTCCTAAGTCCCCATGAAGGTGCGGCCCTCATTCCAGCTCAGCTGGTATGGGGCAGTTTACGTTTTTTTCAAAGAAATTTGGATCAATTCCGTTCACAATCTCTGGTTTCAGAACATTGTTTCAGAAGGGTACAGAATTGGCTTCAAGCCTCCTGCAAAGAGATTTTTTTTCTTTCCCGTGTCCCAGTAAACCCAGCAAAGGCTCAAGCATTTCTGAAATGTGTTTCAGATCTAGAGTTGGCTGGAGTAATTATGCCAGTTCCAGTTCTGGAACAGGGGCTGGGGTTTTATTCTATCTCTTCATTGTACCAAAGAAGGTCAATTCCTTCAGACCAGTTCCGGATCTATCAATATTGAATCGTTATTTAAGGATACCAACATTCAAGATGGTAACTGTAAGGACTATCCTGCCTTTTGTTCAGCAAGGGCATTATATGTCTACAATAGATTTACAGGATGCATATCTGCATATTCCGATTCATCCAGATCACTTTTAGTTTCTGAGATTCTCTTTTCTAGACAAGCATTACCAGTTTTGTGGCTCTACCGTTTGGCCTAGCATCAGCTCCAAGAATTTTTAAGAAGGTTCTCGGTGCCCTTCTGTCTGTAATCAGAGAACAGGGTATTGGTATTTCCTTATTTGGACGATATCTTGGTACTTGCTCAGTCTTCACATTTAGCAGAATCTCATACGAATCAACTTGTGTTGTTTCTTCAAGATCATGGTTGGAGGATCAATTTACCAAAAAGTTCATTGATTCCTCAGACAAGGGTAACCTTTTTAGGTTTCCAGATAGATTCAGTGTCTATGACTCTGTCTTTGTCAGACAAGAAAAGTCTAACATTGATATCAGCTTGTCAAAACCTTCAGTCACAATCATTCCCTTTGGTAGCCTTATGCATGGAAATTTTAGGTCTTATGACTGCTGCATCGGACGCGATCTCCTTTGCTCATTTTCACATGCGACCTCTTCAGCTCTGTATGCTGAACCAATGGTGCAGGGATTACACAAAGATATCTCAATTAATATCTTTAAAACCGATTGTACGACACTCTCTGACGTGGTGGACAGATCACCATCGTTTAGTTCAGGGGGCTTCTTTTGTTCTTCCGACCTGGACTGTAATTTCAACAGATGCAAGTCTTACAGGTTGGGGAGCTGTGTGGGGGTCTCTGACGGCACAAGGGGTTTGGGAATCTCAGGAGGTGAGATTACCGATCAATATTTTGGAACTCCGTGCAATTTTCAGAGCTCTTCAGTCTTGGCCTCTTCTGAAGAGAGAGTCGTTCATTTGTTTTCAGACAGACAATGTCACAACTGTGGCATACATCAATCATCAAGGAGGGACTCTCAGTCCTCTGGCTATGAAAGAAGTATCTCGAATTCTGGTTTGGGCGAAATCCAGCTCCTGTCTAATCTCTGTGGTTCATTTCCCAGGTATAGACAATTGGGAAGCGGATTATCTCAGTCGTGAAACGTTGTATCCGGGCGAATGGTCTCTTCACCCAGAGGTATTTCTTCAGATTGTTCAAATGTGGGAACTTCCAGAAATAGATCTGATGGCTTCTCATCTAAACAAGAAACTTCCCAGGTATCTGTTCAGATCCCGGGATCCTCAGGCGGAGGCAGTGAATGCATTATCACTTCCTTGGAAGTATCATCCTGCCTATATCTCTCCGCCTCTAGTTCTTCTTCCAAGAGTAATCTCCAAGATTCTGAAGGAATGCTCGTTTGTTCTGCTGGTAGCTCCAGCATGGACGGATCTTTTTCGGATGGCCTCTTGCCAACCGTGGGCTCTTCCGTTAAGACCAGACCTTCTGTCGCAAGGTCCTTTTTTCCATCAGGATCTCAAATCTTTAAATTTAAGGGTATGGAGATTGAACGCTTGATTCTTGGTCAAAGAGGTTTCTCTGACTCTGTGATTAATACTATGTTACAGGCTCGTAAATCTGTATCTAGAGAGATATATTATAGAGTCTGGAAGACTTATATTTCTTGGTGTCTTCTCATCATTTTTCCTGGCATTCTTTTAGAATTCCGAGAATTTTTACAGTTTCTTCAGGATGGTTTAGATAAAGGTTTGTCCGCAAGTTCCTTGACAGGACAAATCTCTGCCCTTTCTGTTCTTATTCACAGAAAGATTGCTAATCTTCCTGATATTCATTGTTTTGTACAAGACTTGGTTCGTATAAAACCTGTCATACAGTCAATTTCTCCTCCTTGGAGTTTGAATTTGGTTCTGGGGGCTCTTCTAGCTCCTCCTTTTGAACCCATGCATTCATTGGACATTAAACTTCTTTCTTGGAAAGTTTTGTTTCTTTTGGCCATCTCTTCTGCCAGAAGAGTCTCTGAATTATCTGCTCTTTCTTGTGAGTCTCCTTTTCTGATTTTTCTTCAGGATAAGGCGGTGTTGCGAACTTCTTTTGAATTTTTACCTAAGGTTGTGTATTCTAACAACATTAGTAGAGAAATTGTGGTTCCTTCATTATGTCCTAATCCTAAGAATTCTAAGGAGAAATCATTGCATTCTTTGGATGTTGTTAGAGCTTTGAAATATTATGTTGAAGCTACTAAGTCTTTCCGAAAGACTTCTAGTCTATTTTTCATCTTTTCTGGTTCTAGAAAAGGCCAGAAAGCTTCTGCCATTTCTTTGGCATCTTGGTTGAAATCTTTAATTCATCATGCCTATGTCGAGTCGGGTACAACTCCGCCTCAAAGGATTACAGCTCATTCTACTAGGTCAGTTTTTACTTCCTGGGCGTTTAGGAATGAAGCTTCGGTTGTTCAGATTTGCAAAGCAGCAACTTGGTTCCTCTTTGCATACTTTTACTAAATTCTACCATTTTGATGTGTTTTCTTCTTCTGAAGCAGTTTTTGGTAGAAAAGTACTTCAGGCAGCGGTTTCAGTTTGAATCTTCTGCTTATGTTTTCTTTAAACTTTATTTTGGGTGTGGATTATTTTCAGCAGGAATTGGCTGTCTTTATTTTATCCCTCCCTCTCTAGTGACTCTTGCGTGGAAAGATCCACATCTTGGGTAGTCATTATCCCATACGTCACTAGCTCATGGACTCTTGCTAATTACATGAAAGAAAACATAATTTATGTAAGAATTTACCTGATAAATTCATTTCTTCCATATTAGCAAGAGTCCATGAGGCCCTGCCTTTTTTGTGGTGGTTATGATTTTTTTGTATAAAGCACAATTATTCCAATTCCTTATTTTTTATGCTTTCGCACTTTTTTCTTATCACCCCACTTCTTGGCTATTCGTTAAACTGATTTGTGGGTGTGGTGAGGGGTGTATTTATAGGCATTTTAAGGTTTGGGAAACTTTGCACCTCCTGGTAGGAATGTATATCCCCTTACGTCACTAGCTCATGGACTCTTGCTAATATGAAAGAAATTAATTTATCAGGTAAGTTCTTACATAAATTATGTTTTTGTAACATTTTTCAATAGTGATATTTCCTGTGCATGATATATTTTTTTACTTTACTGTCTCTTTAGTAAGAATTTCTGCGTTCCTTGTTTAGTATGCCAGCAAGTACAGTCATAAAGCAGTATATCACTTGGAGATACAATTGTTGATTTAGCAGTAAAATGTGTAATATATAAGATATGGACAAATACAAAGGTTGACGTTGCTCAGCTAAGTAACCACTAGGTGTCACTCTTGTAATCATGTAATGCTTCATAGACCGACAGAGAGCTCTAAAGAGGGGGGATAGAGAGAGCAGAAGAGGGGGGATAAAAAGAGGGAGAGAAACGGCAAAAGAGAGGGGGGGAGAGAGACAGCAAAAGAGAGGGGGGAGAGGGCACAAAAGAGAGGGGGGAGAGAGCACAAAAGAGAGGGGGGAGAGGGCACAAAAGAGTGGGGGGAGAGAGCACAAAAGAGGGGGGGGGAGAGGGCACAAAAGAGAGGGGGGAGAGAGCACAAAATAGAGGAACACAAAAGAGAGGGGGGGGAGATAACAAAAGAGAGGGGCAGAGAGCACAAAAGAGAGGGGGAGAGAGCGCAAAAGAGAGGGGGAGAGAGCGCAAAAGAGAGGGGGAGAGAGCGCAAAAGAGAGGGGGAGAGAGCACAAAAGAGATGGGGGGAGAGCACAAAAGAGAGGGGGGAGAGAGCGCAAAAGAGAGGGGGAAGAGAGCACAAAATAGAGGAACACAAAAGAGAGGGGGGAGAGAGACAGCAAAAGAGAGGGGGGGGGGAGAGAGACAGCAAAAGAGAGAGGGGGAGAGAGACAGCAAAAGAGAGGGGGGGGAGAGAGACAGCAAAAGAGAGGGGGGAGAGTGCACAAAAGAGAGTGCACAAAAGAGAGGGGGGAGAGTGCACAAAAGAGAGGGGGGAGAGAGCACAAAAGAGAGGGGGGAGAGAGCACAAAAGAGAGGGGGAGAGAGCACAAAAGAGAGGGGGGAGAGAGCACAAAAGAGAGGGGGGAGAGAGCACAAAAGAGAGGGGGAGAGTGCACAAAAGAGAGGGGGGAGAGTGCACAAAAGAGAGGGGGGAGAGTGCACAAAAGAGAGGGGGGAGAGTGCACAAAAGAGAGGGGGGAGAGTGCACAAAAGAGAGGGGGGAGAGTGCACAAAAGAGAGGGGGGAGAGTGCACAAAAGAGAGGGGGGAGAGTGCACAAAAGAGAGGGGGGAGAGGGCACAAAAGAGAGGGGGGAGAGAGCACAAAATAGAGGAACACAAAATAGAGGGGGGAGAGAGACAGCAAAAGAGAGGGGGGAGAGAGACAGCAAAAGAGAGGGGGGAGAGAGCACAAAAGAGAGGGGGGAGAGGGCACAAAAGAGAGGGGGGGGGGAGAGCACAAAAGAGAGGGGGGAGAGGGCACAAAAGAGAGGGGGGAGAGAGCACAAAAGAGAGGGGGGAGGGAGCACATAATAGTGGAACACAAAAGAGAGGGGGGAGAGCACAAAAGAGAGGGGGGAGAGAGCACAAAAGAGAGGGGAAGAGAGCACAAAAGAGAGGGGGAGAGAGAGCACAAAAGAGAGGGGGGAGAGCACAAAAGAGGGGGGGGAGCACAAAAGAGAGGGGGAGAGAGCACAAAAGAGAGGGGGGAGAGAGCACAAAATAGAGGATTACAAAAGAGAGGGGGGAGAGAGCACAAAAGAGAGGGGGGAGAGAGACAGCAAAAGAGAGGGGGGAGAGTGCACAAAAGAGAGGGGGGAGAGTGCACAAAAGAGAGGGGGAGAGGGCACAAAAGAGAGGGGGGAGAGAGCACAAAAGAGAGGGGGGAGAGGGCAAAAGAGAGAGAGAGAGAACAAACAAGAGGAGAGAGAGCAAACGAGAGGGGGGAAGAGAGAGATAGTAAAAAAGAGGGAGAAAGACAGCAAAAGAGAGGGAGAGAGAGAGAGCAAAAGAGAGGGGAGAGAGAGAGCAAAAGAGAGGGAGAGAGACAGCAAAAGAGGGGGAGAGAGAGCAAAAGAGAGGGGGGAGAGAGAGAGCGCAAAAGAGAGGGGGAAGAGAGAGAGCAAAAGAGAGGGGGGGAGAGAGAGCAAAAGAGAGAGGGATGAGAGAGCAAAAGAGAGGGGAGAAAGAGAGAGCAATAGAGAGAGGAGAAAGAGAGAGCACAAGAGAGGGGGGATAGAGAGAGACCAAGGGGTGGGACCGCTGTACTGCAAAAAAATGGCCCTTGTACACAGGCTTTAGAACTAGTATGGTATAAAGGGAGAGGCAGAACGCACTTCTGTAGATAACAGTTAATCCGCAGCACATATAGATGCAGTTAATAACAGTTATAATGTAACCCGTACTGCTTGTATGTGTGAATGTCATATGTAATCTGTGCTTGTTGTCTCAGTAGATATAAAGCTAATTCATAACAAAATCAGGTAACTGTGAAACTAATTTAGAAAGAAAATGTCTGATAATAGAGCGCCTTTTATATATTTAAATTTATTTACACACGTAATTGAGCCTATATGAAGCTACAGACATAGAACATCAGGTTTATGTGGAGAACACTCAGATGCGCTTAGGTAGGTTAAAAGCATAGCAAGAAAGAAGTGGATAGAGGATCCACTGACAGAATGCAGCTAGCACTCTATGCCTAGGCTGAAGAGGCGTGTGATCCGGGTGTTATTAAAACATAACTTTTATTAGTTTATTGATTAAAATACGCACACACAAACATACATATATTAAAATAACCACTCTGTTGGGTATTTCTAAATAAAGGTGATGGCTAAACATTTTTAATATAGGCCTGAGGCATTGGAGGCCATCACCTATGGAAATATGTTTAATAAATAAGATTTAGTAAATTGGGGAATTTATTCTCGTCACCTGTAATCAAATAAATGTAATGTGGGGAGACAAGGTTGACTTGCTAATATTGCGTAAATCCTATGTCTATTAAGTTAATGCTCAGTCTCAATTCTCCTTCCCTTACATATATCTGTCAGTTCGTGTTTATGGTGTACACATTGTCTTGCACAGTGGGTTTTATAAAGAAACCGATATTTGTTCTTATAATAAGCTACAAATCATGATTGATCATTCTGGGAGTCTATGAATACCTAGCCTTTAGACACCTTCAATAAAAATTGCTTATATTAGCGACTGTACTGTTCAGTCAGAAGTGAATCTTATGCTCCAAACGTGTGTCCAGGCCAAGTTAATGTAATATCTGGTGTTATATGATAAAGACAGTCTGAACAATTTTTGTGTCAATTGTACCTTCTCAATAAATGGTACTTGGTAATAAGTTATTTCGTCCCTTACCAGAATTGCGGTATATGTTTTGTACCAATCAAATGGTATATTCCTGTTTATCTACACAGGTTATGAATTTTTATCTATATTACCTAGAGTTGATTCGATTGGACATTTACTAGACTCTTCAATCATATAATGTTGTCCTGTTTATGTATACAGGTTTATCAGTTGTACATCAGTGCAACTATTCCTTAACTAGGTTAGTACTGATAGGGAGGCGGTCCCTATATTCTGTGTGCGCCGTTTGTAAAGATTAACATCAATAGTTCACATATGCTAATTGTGTAAATCTCTCAATGGGAGGGTCTTACTGTATTCTAATAATTCTAAGGGACACAGACATAAAGGTGTACTATGTTTTATGTGATTACGGTATTCTGTCAGTGACTATCTGATAGTTTCAATCTCCGTTTCTATCGCAGTATTAATCTAAGACAATCTGTTAGTTTCACTCCTATGATTTTAATTGTTTAGTGTTGTGTTGGTAACAGATCCTATTTGATTTTCTTGAGTACTTAGTCTTTCTGAGAAGCTATACGAGCATAGAGTTTATTTAACAGCAGATTTCTGAAATATATATCTAGATATAGTACTATAGTTGCGATAGTTGAAGTGTTACACCTTCATGTTATATTGTGCTTACGCTTTAGGGAGTGCTGGTGTATCGAAGTGGATATATCTGATATTAATCACTATTATATCTGTTAAGTAAGCTGTAGAATTTATTTCTATATGCCTATAGAATTAGCAGTTCTCCCCATAAGTAAAATATTCTCTCCTGATATTAACACAGTGATACGTTCCAGTGTGTTAGGGATACTACGTTTACTAACAATGTCTTTTCTTTGTCTATGTAACTTAAAGGATGGAGGTTCTCCCCTTAAATAAAATGTTTCTTTTATCCTGATATTACTCTATTGATGAGTTCTAATACTTTTAGGTATACTGCGTTAGTTAACAATATCGTTTCTTAGTCATATCGTATACCGTGTAGAGTATCAACTTAAGTATATAGATTATCAGGTATCTCTGCCTAGCTATATACTTTGTCACTGCTGATTACGATTCAGCGTTATAAGTGACAGGCTGTAATAACAGCTAGATGTAATTTAGCGTTATGCTTAGCCGGCTATCGTGACCGAGTACCTTGACGAGATTACCCCAGAATGTAATTTTAAACTAATACATTTTAGATTCTAATGTTTGTTGAATTTACTAAAATTTAACAGAGTGGTGCTAAAGAGCGTCTTACTGCTGACGCGTTTCGCCCATAACTGGGCTTTTTCAAAGGCAGCGAGCCCCCGACAATGACCCTATTTAAGGCGGCGTGAACCGGAAGTTCCGCCTCCTCGTACATTCTATTGGTTATCCACTTGTCAATCTTAACGAATCCTTCGTTAAGGTGGTATATACTCAGATTAATAACGGTGAGGGATTCTCACCGATAATATGTGAATATTTTGTATTCTATGTGTATTCTTATTCACTGAGCTCTAAATACAATCCAAATAGTGCTTTGTATGCATTGTTCTCTATAAGTTTTGCTTTTTTTAATGTTTTTTTGATTTTTTAATCTATTCTTATACTGTTATTGTTCTGGAAATTTTTTTGTAGATTCATATGTGATTAGTTTGAAGCATTATTACAGGTTGTAACTTTATTATTGGTGTTGTTAATCATCTAGGGGTTACTGATCTGCTGTGTATGTGTAACACCGGGTTTTAAGTAATTCTTTTACAGATGAGTTTATGAGAGATAATTGTGAGAAGCTTTACATATTGTTTTGTTAGAACTGCAGATGGTAAATATTGATCCCTGTATTTTTGTCATAATATAAATACCACTGCCTCTTATCATGTGTTTCCAACCAATATTGCTACCTCAATTGTTTATGTGGGATTCACCATTCTATTTGAGATTACATATCCTCGTTCTTTGGTTAGGATCCATTACTTTTTTTATTTTGGATATAGTTACATTAATAAGCGTTTTTGGTAGAGGTTTGTTCCTTAGGTCCAATCGTGGATATGATTTCTGGCTTGTCAATTCATTATTTCATAATTATTTAAGACTGTGAACAATATATACGTGTAAATATAAACCTATTCACCAATTGTGAGCTAGAATAGTCGCTAAAATAACAATAAGTGTTCTGTGGATGAGTATAGCTAATAGAGATGTGGTGATTTGTGTGGTTGGTGTACTAGTACCATGGAAGTATCTCCTTGTGTGGTAGGTGAACATCTAAAGTGTCTTAACTGGTGTGTTATTGTGTATCAAAATTTAGTTAATAGTGATGGTTAGAAGTGAATGTTGATTTTGATAATATGATAAAGTGTCAGTAAGCCAATCTGGCTCATATTCCTAATGTTGAAGTAATTTATGAGTGATGAAAAGTAATTCAATCAAAACTTGATGTGAACTTAAAACAACTGATATGTGAAGGAAAACAAGATAATGTGTTAGTGACATAACTGTGAATTCTTTTAATAATGTGAAGTTAATCATGTTAGTTGTTAAATAACAACTTAGTCTTTATTTATCATTCAAATTTGTGACTTCTTTCAGAATCAATATTTTGTAAGTTGACCTCGATTAAAATTCAGACCCTATTTTTTAGTGAACTGGTTGAATAACCTTTTATTGTTACTCATTGATCAATATCAAGCGCTCTGCTTATGGGGTATATTAAGATCCCCTTATTCCTTACGTCTTTTGCTGTGTCTGTATTAATATGTATAGATTTTACTTCCTTTGTTCTTATTTGGTGTATCTAATAGTTGGTATTTATGCAAAGATTAGAGGAAGATATGGTAACTGTTCTGTTCATTCATTCCATTTGGGTGTACTGTATTTAGTAGGTAAATCCACCTGCTCTCTGCCCGGAGGAGAGCTGTTTCCAAGTCACCTCCTCTGATACCTAGGGAGACTTTTTCAATCCCCCAACACTCAAGTTCCTCTTTGTTGGAATTATGTTTTTTGAGGAAGTGTAGCGCTACACTAGTCAGTGTTTTCCCCTTTTCCTGATCTTTGACTGCATTGTGAATATTCCTCAAATGCTCCATCAGTCTTGTTCTGAGCTTGCGTGTCGTCATACCAACATATAATAATTTACATCTACACCTTAAAATGTAAATTACTCCTTCTGTGTTACAGCTGATGTATCTTTTGATTTGGTGTATTATTCCAAATCTATCTTTGATATTGGAGGTTTTAACAATATGGTGGCATGTGCTACAATTGCCACATTGAAATGATCCTGGATTGAAAGCCGATTTGGTCCTTTTCACATTGAAATGGCTGCTACTGACCATGTCTTTTAAATTTTTGACACGTCTGTACCCTATGGTTGGTCTCTCTCCTAATTTGCGTTTTAAGACAGGGTCCGTCATAAGTATATTCCAATGTTTTTTGATAATATTGATCACCTCAGGCGTTTGGCTATTATGTGTGAGGATTAGTCGTGGAATGTTTTCATTGACTTTAACTTTTTTTCTTAGTAATTGATCTCTGTTCGTTTGTGAAGCTTTATATTTTGCTTTTTTTATTTTTCTTTTGCTGTAGCCACGATCCAATAGTCTTTCCTCCAGTTCTTGAGCTCTGATGTTGAATGTTTCTTTGTCCGTGCAGTTTCTCCTTATTCTGAGGAATTCACCTGTTGGTAAACCCCTAATTGTTCCTGGTGCATGAGCACTGGTGCTGTATAATAGGCTGTTTGTGGCTGTCTTTTTCCTGTACAGGTCAGTTTTGACATCTCCTTGCTCGTCCTTGTAAATGGTTATATCCAGAAAGTTAATTGCATTTTTACTTGCCTCATGAGTTAATTTTATGTTCAGATTATTATTATTAAGGATGTTCAGGAATTCTAGTAGCAACTCATGAGATCCTTCCCAGATGAAGATGATATCGTCTATATATCTTAGCCAAATGGGGACCATGTCGGTGTATTTTCTGTTGGCATCTGTAAATACGTATTCAGCCTCCCACCAGCCCAGAAAGAGATTGGCGTAGGTGGGGGCACATGCCGTCCCCATGGCTGTTCCTCTGGTTTGCAAATAAAATTTATTGTCAAATATAAAGAAATTATAGTTTAATATAAATCCTAATAGTTGGATTATAAAACTATCATGTTCCTTGTCTTCCTCAGAGCATCTTTCTAGGAAATATTCCACTGCCTTGATTCCATCCCTGTGTTCTATTGATGTATAAAGGGATTCCACATCCGTTGTGACAAGCCACGTCTCTTTGTTTAGATTAATGCCTTCAAGTCTTTGGAGTATCTGTGTCGTATCTCGTATATATGATGGTAACTCATGGACAAATTTACGCAACCTATAATCTACATACTGGCTGGCTTTTTCCGTCAAGCAGCCTATCCCTGAGACGATGGGTCTTCCTGGCGGATTCTCTTGATCTTTGTGGATCTTGGGTATTATATAGAAGGTTGCTATTTTCGGATTAGGTACCGTAAGGAATTTCTTTTCTTTATCAGAGATTGTTCCTCTCAGGAAGGCCTGATTGATCATATTATCATATATTTTTTGGTATCCGTTTGTCGGATTCAATAGTAATTTCGTGTAGCAGCTCTGATTTCTAAGTTGTTTGTGTACTTCTTTGAGATACATTTCTAAGGGCCAGATTACGATGTTTCCTCCTTTATCTGCATTGCGTATCACGATTTCATCTCTTTGTTTCAGATCTTGTAATGCTTGTCTCTCCTTGAATGTTAGATTTTTACATGTTGGTGTTATTGACAAGGCCGTGATGTCATTACAGACCATCTCGTTGAATACATCTAGCTGAGGGGTATTGACATTTCTTGGCATAAAGGTAGACTTGTTTTTGATATTTTTCCTCCATGAATTTGGTGTCTGGGCATCTGATTCTTCCAGCAAGTTTTCCATGTTATTGATGCATTCCAGTTCATCAGCATTCCATTCCAATTCACTTTCTGTATTAGAGAAGAATTTATTAAGAGCTAGTTTACGTATATACAGTTGTACATCCTTAATGGTTTCAAATTTGTCTATGTTAGTTGTGGGGCAGAATGACAGGCCCTTCGATAATACCGATATATGATCTTTGGTTAATGGTATTTGAGACAGATTTATTACATTTAATGATTTAATCGAATTTGGGAGAAGGGGCTCGGAGCCCTCCTTTGTTGTCTCCAGTTGCTCTGCTGTTCCATTTGGTTCCGATTCCGGTTTCTTGCGGGTCTTTTGTTTTTTGCCCCTCCCTCTGCGGGTCCTTCGTCTTTTCCATTTGAGTCTAAAAAATCTTTCCGTTTGTTACGACTGGAGGCTCTTGATGTAAGGGTAGTAGGAGTAATGTTGGTTGAACTACCATCTGTCGAGCTTCCTTCATCTCCATCTGTATCCGATATATCGCTTTGCACTATTGTTACTTTCGGATATCTTGTTGGATTTTTGAAGAAGCCTCTATTCCTCCATCTATAGACTCTGTTGTTAGTGTAGTCTTGTATATCTCTATTTAGCTTTCCCTGTTTGGTGGATTTTAGTTCATCTTCATACTTATCCAGTTCTTTTTGATAAGTTTTATATAGTCTGTCAAACTCAGGATTTAGTTCGTATTTTTTTAATGCATCATTATATTCTTTGATTTTGGTTTCTAATAAATCATATTCTGCCTTATCATGCTTTATCAGAATTTTCATCAATTTGGCTGAACATTCGGAGAGCGCTTCCTCCCATTCTTGTGCATGTGTTTGATTCCTGAATTCAAATGCTGGAAAGAGCTGTATACGTAGCCCTCTTGGTATAAGTTTCTTTTCTAGATATTTATCGAAAAAATGTTTGTTCCACCAAACTCTATCTTGCTTCAACATGGTTTTATGAGCATCTTTTAGTAATCCATCTAGAGTATTTGGTATTTGACTATTACCCTGATTCGGACCTTCTTCGAAAATTTCATTTAAATCTGCCTCTCTTTTGGTATGTCGTGCCTGCCTGTCTCTGTCCCAAGTGGATTCCATGTTGTCAAATTCGCCTGTGTGCTCAATTGTAGAGAAACTCTGGATTCACCAGAGTATTAGACTTATTCTAAACTACAAAGGTTTACAATGGCACTACTGTGGCAGTCCCCACAAATAATAAGTCAATTAGCGTCCTACTTGTTGCATTTAAATTTTGCCACAAGTGAAATGGACTATGTTTATAAACTGTGGGTTGGTGCTCTGCATTGATTAGAACTATAGCAAGAAAGAAGTGGATAGAGGATCCACTGACAGAATGCAGCTAGCACTCTATGCCTAGGCTGAAGAGGCGTGTGATCCGGGTGTTATTAAAACATAACTTTTATTAGTTTATTGATTAAAATACGCACACACAAACATACATATATTAAAATAACCACTCTGTTGGGTATTTCTAAATAAAGGTGATGGCTAAATATTTTTAATATAGGCCTGAGGCATTGGAGGCCATCACCTATGGAAATATGTTTAATAAATAAGATTTAGTAAATTGGGGAATTTATTCTCGTCACCTGTAATCAAATAAATGTAATGTGGGGAGACAAGGTTGACTTGCTAATATTGCGTAAATCCTATGTCTATTAAGTTAATGCTCAGTCTCAATTCTCCTTCCCTTACATATATCTGTCAGTTCGTGTTTATGGTGTACACATTGTCTTGCACAGTGGGTTTTATAAAGAAACCGATATTTGTTCTTATAATAAGCTACAAATCATGATTGATCATTCTGGGAGTCTATGAATACCTAGCCTTTAGACACCTTCAATAAAAATTGCTTATATTAGCGACTGTACTGTTCAGTCAGAAGTGAATCTTATGCTCCAAACGTGTGTCCAGGCCAAGTTAATGTAATATCTGGTGTTATATGATAAAGACAGTCTGAACAATTTTTGTGTCAATTGTACCTTCTCAATAAATGGTACTTGGTAATAAGTTATTTCGTCCCTTACCAGAATTGCGGTATATGTTTTGTACCAATCAAATGGTATATTCCTGTTTATCTACACAGGTTATGAATTTTTATCTATATTACCTAGAGTTGATTCGATTGGACATTTACTAGACTCTTCAATCATATAATGTTGTCCTGTTTATGTATACAGGTTTATCAGTTGTACATCAGTGCAACTATTCCTTAACTAGGTTAGTACTGATAGGGAGACGGTCCCTATATTCTGTGTGCGCCGTTTGTAAAGATTAACATCAATAGTTCACATATGCTAATTGTGTAAATCTCTCAATGGGAGGGTCTTACTGTATTCTAATAATTCTAAGGGACACAGACATAAAGGTGTACTATGTTTTATGTGATTACGGTATTCTGTCAGTGACTATCTGATAGTTTCAATCTCCGTTTCTATCGCAGTATTAATCTAAGACAATCTGTTAGTTTCACTCCTATGATTTTAATTGTTTAGTGTTGTGTTGGTAACAGATCCTATTTGATTTTCTTGAGTACTTAGTCTTTCTGAGAAGCTATACGAGCATAGAGTTTATTTAACAGCAGATTTCTGAAATATATATCTAGATATAGTACTATAGTTGCGATAGTTGAAGTGTTACACCTTCATGTTATATTGTGCTTACGCTTTAGGGAGTGCTGGTGTATCGAAGTGGATATATCTGATATTAATCACTATTATATCTGTTAAGTAAGCTGTAGAATTTATTTCTATATGCCTATAGAATTAGCAGTTCTCCCCATAAGTAAAATATTCTCTCCTGATATTAACGCAGTGATACGTTCCAGTGTGTTAGGGATACTACGTTTACTAACAATGTCTTTTCTTTGTCTATGTAACTTAAAGGATGGAGGTTCTCCCCTTAAATAAAATGTTTCTTTTATCCTGATATTACTCTATTGATGAGTTCTAATACTTTTAGGTATACTGCGTTAGTTAACAATATAGTTTCTTAGTCATATCGTATACCGTGTAGAGTATCAACTTAAGTATATAGATTATCAGGTATCTCTGCCTAGCTATATACTTTGTCACTGCTGATTACGATTCAGCGTTATAAGTGACAGGCTGTAATAACAGCTAGATGTAATTTAGCGTTATGCTTAGCCGGCTATCGTGACCGAGTACCTTGACGAGATTACCCCAGAATGTAATTTTAAACTAATACATTTTAGATTCTAATGTTTGTTGAATTTACTAAAATTTAACAGAGTGGTGCTAAAGAGCGTCTTACTGCGGACGCGTTTCGCCCATAACTGGGCTTTTTCAAAGGCAGCGAGCCCCCGACAATGACCCTATTTAAGGCGGCGTGAACCGGAAGTTCCGCCTCCTCGTACATTCTATTGGTTATCCACTTGTCAATCTTAACGAATCCTTCGTTAAGGTGGTATATACTCAGATTAATAACGGTGAGGGATTCTCACCGATAATATGTGAATATTTTGTATTCTATGTGTATTCTTATTCACTGAGCTCTAAATACAATCCAAATAGTGCTTTGTATGCATTGTTCTCTATAAGTTTTGCTTTTTTTAATGTTTTTTTGATTTTTTAATCTATTCTTATACTGTTATTGTTCTGGAAAATTTTTTTTTTATAGATTCATATGTGATTAGTTTGAAGCATTATTACAGGTTGTAACTTTATTATTGGTGTTGTTAATCATCTAGGGGTTACTGATCTGCTGTGTATGTGTAACACCGGGTTTTAAGTAATTCTTTTACAGATGAGTTTATGAGAGATAATTGTGAGAAGCTTTACATATTGTTTTGTTAGAACTGCAGATGGTAAATATTGATCCCTGTATTTTTGTCATAATATAAATACCACTGCCTCTTATCATGTGTTTCCAACCAATATTGCTACCTCAATTGTTTATGTGGGATTCACCATTCTATTTGAGATTACATATCCTCGTTCTTTGGTTAGGATCCATTACTTTTTTTATTTTGGATATAGTTACATTAATAAGCGTTTTTGGTAGAGGTTTGTTCCTTAGGTCCAATCGTGGATATGATTTCTGGCTTGTCAATTCATTATTTCATAATTATTTAAGACTGTGAACAATATATACGTGTAAATATAAACCTATTCACCAATTGTGAGCTAGAATAGTCGCTAAAATAACAATAAGTGTTCTGTGGATGAGTATAGCTAATAGAGATGTGGTGATTTGTGTGGTTGGTGTACTAGTACCATGGAAGTATCTCCTTGTGTGGTAGGTGAACATCTAAAGTGTCTTAACTGGTGTGTTATTGTGTATCAAAATTTAGTTAATAGTGATGGTTAGAAGTGAATGTTGATTTTGATAATATGATAAAGTGTCAGTAAGCCAATCTGGCTCATATTCCTAATGTTGAAGTAATTTATGAGTGATGAAAAGTAATTCAATCAAAACTTGATGTGAACTTAAAACAACTGATATGTGAAGGAAAACAAGATAATGTGTTAGTGACATAACTGTGAATTCTTTTAATAATGTGAAGTTAATCATGTTAGTTGTTAAATAACAACTTAGTCTTTATTTATCATTCAAATTTGTGACTTCTTTCAGAATCAATATTTTGTAAGTTGACCTCGATTAAAATTCAGACCCTATTTTTTAGTGAACTGGTTGAATAACCTTTTATTGTTACTCATTGATCAATATCAAGCGCTCTGCTTATGGGGTATATTAAGATCCCCTTATTCCTTACGTCTTTTGCTGTGTCTGTATTAATATGTATAGATTTTACTTCCTTTGTTCTTATTTGGTGTATCTAATAGTTGGTATTTATGCAAAGATTAGAGGAAGATATGGTAACTGTTCTGTTCATTCATTCCATTTGGGTGTACTGTATTTAGTAGGTAAATCCACCTGCTCTCTGCCCGGAGGAGAGCTGTTTCCAAGTCACCTCCTCTGATACCTAGGGAGACTTTTTCAATCCCCCAACACTCAAGTTCCTCTTTGTTGGAATTATGTTTTTTGAGGAAGTGTAGCGCTACACTAGTCAGTGTTTTCCCCTTTTCCTGATCTTTGACTGCATTGTGAATATTCCTCAAATGCTCCATCAGTCTTGTTCTGAGCTTGCGTGTCGTCATACCAACATATAATAATTTACATCTACACCTTAAAATGTAAATTACTCCTTCTGTGTTACAGCTGATGTATCTTTTGATTTGGTGTATTATTCCAAATCTATCTTTGATATTGGAGGTTTTAACAATATGGTGGCATGTGCTACAATTGCCACATTGAAATGATCCTGGATTGAAAGCCGATTTGGTCCTTTTCACATTGAAATGGCTGCTACTGACCATGTCTTTTAAATTTTTGACACGTCTGTACCCTATGGTTGGTCTCTCTCCTAATTTGCGTTTTAAGACAGGGTCCGTCATAAGTATATTCCAATGTTTTTTGATAATATTGATCATCTCAGGCGTTTGGCTATTATGTGTGAGGATTAGTCGTGGAATGTTTTCATTGACTTTAACTTTTTTTCTTAGTAATTGATCTCTGTTCGTTTGTGAAGCTTTATATTTTGCTTTTTTTATTTTTCTTTTGCTGTAGCCACGATCCAATAGTCTTTCCTCCAGTTCTTGAGCTCTGATGTTGAATGTTTCTTTGTCCGTGCAGTTTCTCCTTATTCTGAGGAATTCACCTGTTGGTAAACCCCTAATTGTTCCTGGTGCATGAGCACTGGTGCTGTATAATAGGCTGTTTGTGGCTGTCTTTTTCCTGTACAGGTCAGTTTTGACATCTCCTTGCTCGTCCTTGTAAATGGTTATATCCAGAAAGTTAATTGCATTTTTACTTGCCTCATGAGTTAATTTTATGTTCAGATTATTATTATTAAGGATGTTCAGGAATTCTAGTAGCAACTCATGAGATCCTTCCCAGATGAAGATGATATCGTCTATATATCTTAGCCAAATGGGGACCATGTCGGTGTATTTTCTGTTGGCATCTGTAAATACGTATTCAGCCTCCCACCAGCCCAGAAAGAGATTGGCGTAGGTGGGGGCACATGCCGTCCCCATGGCTGTTCCTCTGGTTTGCAAATAAAATTTATTGTCAAATATAAAGAAATTATAGTTTAATATAAATCCTAATAGTTGGATTATAAAACTATCATGTTCCTTGTCTTCCTCAGAGCATCTTTCTAGGAAATATTCCACTGCCTTGATTCCATCCCTGTGTTCTATTGATGTATAAAGGGATTCCACATCCGTTGTGACAAGCCACGTCTCTTTGTTTAGATTAATGCCTTCAAGTCTTTGGAGTATCTGTGTCGTATCTCGTATATATGATGGTAACTCATGGACAAATTTACGCAACCTATAATCTACATACTGGCTGGCTTTGTCCGTCAAGCAGCCTATCCCTGAGACGATGGGTCTTCCTGGCGGATTCTCTTGATCTTTGTGGATCTTGGGTATTATATAGAAGGTTGCTATTTTCGGATTAGGTACCGTAAGGAATTTCTTTTCTTTATCAGAGATTGTTCCTCTCAGGAAGGCCTGATTGATCATATTATCATATATTTTTTGGTATCCGTTTGTCGGATTCAATAGTAATTTCGTGTAGCAGCTCTGATTTCTAAGTTGTTTGTGTACTTCTTTGAGATACATTTCTAAGGGCCAGATTACGATGTTTCCTCCTTTATCTGCATTGCGTATCACGATTTCATCTCTTTGTTTCAGATCTTGTAATGCTTGTCTCTCCTTGAATGTTAGATTTTTACATGTTGGTGTTATTGACAAGGCCGTGATGTCATTACAGACCATCTCGTTGAATACATCTAGCTGAGGGGTATTGACATTTCTTGGCATAAAGGTAGACTTGTTTTTGATATTTTTCCTCCATGAATTTGGTGTCTGGGCATCTGATTCTTCCAGCAAGTTTTCCATGTTATTGATGCATTCCAGTTCATCAGCATTCCATTCCAATTCACTTTCTGTATTAGAGAAGAATTTATTAAGAGCTAGTTTACGTATATACAGTTGTACATCCTTAATGGTTTCAAATTTGTCTATGTTAGTTGTGGGGCAGAATGACAGGCCCTTCGATAATACCGATATATGATCTTTGGTTAATGGTATTTGAGACAGATTTATTACATTTAATGATTTAATCGAATTTGGGAGAAGGGGCTCGGAGCCCTCCTTTGTTGTCTCCAGTTGCTCTGCTGTTCCATTTGGTTCCGATTCCGGTTTCTTGCGGGTCTTTTGTTTTTTGCCCCTCCCTCTGCGGGTCCTTCGTCTTTTCCATTTGAGTCTAAAAAATCTTTCCGTTTGTTACGACTGGAGGCTCTTGATGTAAGGGTAGTAGGAGTAATGTTGGTTGAACTACCATCTGTCGAGCTTCCTTCATCTCCATCTGTATCCGATATATCGCTTTGCACTATTGTTACTTTCGGATATCTTGTTGGATTTTTGAAGAAGCCTCTATTCCTCCATCTATAGACTCTGTTGTTAGTGTAGTCTTGTATATCTCTATTTAGCTTTCCCTGTTTGGTGGATTTTAGTTCATCTTCATACTTATCCAGTTCTTTTTGATAAGTTTTATATAGTCTGTCAAACTCAGGATTTAGTTCGTATTTTTTTAATGCATCATTATATTCTTTGATTTTGGTTTCTAATAAATCATATTCTGCCTTATCATGCTTTATCAGAATTTTCATCAATTTGGCTGAACATTCGGAGAGCGCTTCCTCCCATTCTTGTGCATGTGTTTGATTCCTGAATTCAAATGCTGGAAAGAGCTGTATACGTAGCCCTCTTGGTATAAGTTTCTTTTCTAGATATTTATCGAAAAAATGTTTGTTCCACCAAACTCTATCTTGCTTCAACATGGTTTTATGAGCATCTTTTAGTAATCCATCTAGAGTATTTGGTATTTGACTATTACCCTGATTCGGACCTTCTTCGAAAATTTCATTTAAATCTGCCTCTCTTTTGGTATGTCGTGCCTGCCTGTCTCTGTCCCAAGTGGATTCCATGTTGTCAAATTCGCCTGTGTGCTCAATTGTAGAGAAACTCTGGATTCACCAGAGTATTAGACTTATTCTAAACTACAAAGGTTTACAATGGCACTACTGTGGCAGTCCCCACAAATAATAAGTCAATTAGCGTCCTACTTGTTGCATTTAAATTTTGCCACAAGTGAAATGGACTATGTTTATAAACTGTGGGTTGGTGCTCTGCATTGATTAGAACTATAGCAAGAAAGAAGTGGATAGAGGATCCACTGACAGAATGCAGCTAGCACTCTATGCCTAGGCTGAAGAGGCGTGTGATCCGGGTGTTATTAAAACATAACTTTTATTAGTTTATTGATTAAAATACGCACACACAAACATACATATATTAAAATAACCACTCTGTTGGGTATTTCTAAATAAAGGTGATGGCTAAATATTTTTAATATAGGCCTGAGGCATTGGAGGCCATCACCTATGGAAATATGTTTAATAAATAAGATTTAGTAAATTGGGGAATTTATTCTCGTCACCTGTAATCAAATAAATGTAATGTGGGGAGACAAGGTTGACTTGCTAATATTGCGTAAATCCTATGTCTATTAAGTTAATGCTCAGTCTCAATTCTCCTTCCCTTACATATATCTGTCAGTTCGTGTTTATGGTGTACACATTGTCTTGCACAGTGGGTTTTATAAAGAAACCGATATTTGTTCTTATAATAAGCTACAAATCATGATTGATCATTCTGGGAGTCTATGAATACCTAGCCTTTAGACACCTTCAATAAAAATTGCTTATATTAGCGACTGTACTGTTCAGTCAGAAGTGAATCTTATGCTCCAAACGTGTGTCCAGGCCAAGTTAATGTAATATCTGGTGTTATATGATAAAGACAGTCTGAACAATTTTTGTGTCAATTGTACCTTCTCAATAAATGGTACTTGGTAATAAGTTATTTCGTCCCTTACCAGAATTGCGGTATATGTTTTGTACCAATCAAATGGTATATTCCTGTTTATCTACACAGGTTATGAATTTTTATCTATATTACCTAGAGTTGATTCGATTGGACATTTACTAGACTCTTCAATCATATAATGTTGTCCTGTTTATGTATACAGGTTTATCAGTTGTACATCAGTGCAACTATTCCTTAACTAGGTTAGTACTGATAGGGAGACGGTCCCTATATTCTGTGTGCGCCGTTTGTAAAGATTAACATCAATAGTTCACATATGCTAATTGTGTAAATCTCTCAATGGGAGGGTCTTACTGTATTCTAATAATTCTAAGGGACACAGACATAAAGGTGTACTATGTTTTATGTGATTACGGTATTCTGTCAGTGACTATCTGATAGTTTCAATCTCCGTTTCTATCGCAGTATTAATCTAAGACAATCTGTTAGTTTCACTCCTATGATTTTAATTGTTTAGTGTTGTGTTGGTAACAGATCCTATTTGATTTTCTTGAGTACTTAGTCTTTCTGAGAAGCTATAAGGGACGAAATAACTTATTACCAAGTACCATTTATTGAGAAGGTACAATTGACACAAAAATTGTTCAGACTGTCTTTATCATATAACACCAGATATTACATTAACTTGGCCTGGACACACGTTTGGAGCATAAGATTCACTTCTGACTGAACAGTACAGTCGCTAATATAAGCAATTTTTATTGAAGGTGTCTAAAGGCTAGGTATTCATAGACTCCCAGAATGATCAATCATGATTTGTAGCTTATTATAAGAACAAATATCGGTTTCTTTATAAAACCCACTGTGCAAGACAATGTGTACACCATAAACACGAACTGACAGATATATGTAAGGGAAGGAGAATTGAGACTGAGCATTAACTTAATAGACATAGGATTTACGCAATATTAGCAAGTCAACCTTGTCTCCCCACATTACATTTATTTGATTACAGGTGACGAGAATAAATTCCCCAATTTACTAAATCTTATTTATTAAACATATTTCCATAGGTGATGGCCTCCAATGCCTCAGGCCTATATTAAAAATATTTAGCCATCACCTTTATTTAGAAATACCCAACAGAGTGGTTATTTTAATATATGTATGTTTGTGTGTGCGTATTTTAATCAATAAACTAATAAAAGTTATGTTTTAATAACACCCGGATCACACGCCTCTTCAGCCTAGGCATAGAGTGCTAGCTGCATTCTGTCAGTGGATCCTCTATCCACTTCTTTCTTGCTATAGTTCTAATCAATGCAGAGCACCAACCCACAGTTTATAAACATAGTCCATTTCACTTGTGGCAAAATTTAAATGCAACAAGTAGGACGCTAATTGACTTATTATTTGTGGGGACTGCCACAGTAGTGCCATTGTAAACCTTTGTAGTTTAGGTTAAAAGCATAGGCCTAAGTTATTAGTTATAGCTAATCACAAGGATTATTATTAAACATTCAATGACCCTATAAATAAGGTAGTTTATCAGAGAGGTTAACCTTTAAGACTCCTGTAACCAATAGCTTTATGAAACCATATTAGAGCTCGTGGGTACTACTATGAATATTATCAGTTATAGCAAGAGGCCAAAATGTAAATAGCTCACAAAGATAAGTTCCTCTTATATGGGCAAAAATAATTTATAGCCTAGATGTCATTTTACCCTGATGATCAATATGCTAGCTATACTCCTGTACCTTAACAAAGTGCATATGAATCGTAACCCCCAGCATAGGTGGTAGTTAGTCTGCAAACCAAGGTTGTGCCAAACAGGCTAGCTATATTATATAAACCTATGATAGCACGTGTGTCTAAGGCAGAGTATACATGAGAGCAATAATAGATCTGGCATAAACTAGAGCTACAGTCTACATGTTCCTAAACCTATGCCCTGTACAGAAGGGATATTGCAAGCAGCATATATGACAAAGGCGCTGTCCCAGTAGCTCATATCTGCTGTGAATGGTAACAGAATGAGTAAACAATTTATAAATTACCTTTTGCATTATGACCGCACACTGGAAAGTATAAGAAGTAAAGTGCAGAGCTTTCTAAGGAGGCAAATCTTGATGCATATAGTAATTTAGAAAAACAGATGACACTCAAGAATCTCTTAGCCATGGGCTTAATGAAAGTATAACAAGGAAAAACATATTTAACAGACGGAAATAAAAACTGAGCCTTGCATAAAGGTGCCCATAACATAGCTTTCAACTGTTCATACAAGACTTAAACACTAAAGGATCGAACACCAGCCCCTACAGACATCGTCCGTGTGGCGAGCACAAGGACAGGGTCTCAAAGGTGGGTCCCTGTCACGGGAAAAAGAGTCTTAGTGAGGATCAACCTATTCCAAAATGGTACCATAGCTTCTGCCACAAGTCTAACACGCCAGGAAATAATAGTGTGCCTGTGTTAAAACTGGGTAGGAGATTTATTGACAGGAATAATCTCTCCACAGTGCGAGTGTGCTTGTCATGTACAGAAAAGGGCAGGTGTGTGTCACTGTTCGTACCGGCTAGCTCAGAACAAACCGGGTAAACATAATCAAACAGTCCCTTCCCTTCAGGAGAGTAGAAGTGTCAGCTGGAGCCCCACCTTCTCAGTATTATGGAGCGGAGCGCATAAAATTTCTGTATAGCTGTGGGGCTTGTAATGCTGCAAGAAGGTTTCCACTACACTACATGGCAAGTTGAGGCCCCCGACTTCACCAGGTAGGCCGGCCGCATCCCCATCCAGAGCAGCCGAGGACGATATCAGACCAGACATAACCGGTATAACTGGTAGGGCCTTCCTCGTTAGCTCCATTATCGTCAATTGACTGACCTGGATGTCCGGGCACTTTGTGGATTCCAGCTTGAGAGATTTTATTGTTAAGGGATAGTCTGTTGGGCACTTTAGGATCACTTTCGGTTCCGATGTGGGAGTTAGTGGCGTAGCTTCATCCCTAAGAACTCCGATCAGGTCGTTGAATCCTTTACACATCAGGCGGTCAAACACTTCTAGCTGGGCTAAGATAGCTTCTTTGAACTCCTCCATGATTCTGAGGGAACCACTTCTCCTGAGTTAATGGTCGGTAAACTGTAATATAGAGATAGGGTGCCACATGGATGATAGGATGGCCGTTCCCTAGTAGCAGCTGCGGGTATTTTCGTGGTGATAGCCGGTAATCTTCCGTAGTCAGCCTGCAGGGTAGTTACGGTGTCACCTCAGAGCAAACTCCCTTATTTAGAAGTAAATTAGGCTGCACTGAGCGGTCAGATATATATAATTAGTCGGAACCAGTCCGGAGCTATTGTGAGATGCGACCGCTCAGATGCAGAGCTTGCTCCGCCCCCATGAATACATTTTTAATGTTTCCTACATATATACAAAGCCCGGAACTGGACAGCACCATCAAACCGGAGTGAATACATTTTTAATGTTTCCTACACATATACAAAGCCCGGAACTGGACAGCACCATCAAACCGGAGTGAATACATTTTTAATGTTTCCTACACATATACAAAGCCTGGAACTGGACAGCACCATCAAACCGGAGTGAATACGTTTTTAATGTTTCCTACACATATACAAAGCCTGGAACTGGACAGCACCATCAAACCGGAGTGAATACATTTTTAATGTTTCCTACACATATACAAAGCCCGGAACTGGACAGCACCATCAAACCGGAGTGAATACGTTTTTAATGTTTCCTACACATATACAAAGCCCGGAACTGGACAGCACCATCAAACCGGAGTGAATACATTTTTAATGTTTCCTACACATATACAAAGCCTGGAACTGGACAGCACCATCAAACCGGAGTGAATACATTTTTAATGTTTCCTACACATATACAAAGCCCGGAACTGGACAGCACCATCAAACTGGAGTGAATACATTTTTAATGTTTCCTACACATATACAAAGCCCGGAACTGGACAGCACCATCAAACCGGAGTGAATACATTTTTAATGTTTCCTACACACCTCTCCCCCATCTCTGCTGGGCCACGAAACCGCCTCCCTCCCACCACTCCCTTTCGGCAGCAATAATAGATTGTTACAGAAAGTGACACAGACATTGTCACTGTGTGTCACACTCACAGCACTTGCACCATATGGTAAGGAAGACGATCATTACTCCCTTACCATTTGATGGCCGATGCCTTCTGCCCCCTGGCTCCCGCTATCTTAGCTGAGCTGTGCTAGATGTAGGTACGCTGGGCATAATACAGTGGGACTTAGTAGCTACAGTGGATAAAAAAACATTGTAGTATTTTTATGACCCGTTAAGAACCTTTCCCCCTGTTTTTGCTTCCAGCTCCGCTAGATAAACTGATGTAACCCTTGTGCTTCCTTCATAGCTTCACTGATGCTTTCTACATCAGGTTTTGACAAATGTTTATACAACTTAAAGGTACATGAAATCCAACATTTTGTTTTCATGACTCAGATAGAACATATCACTGCAGACAACTTTCCAATTTCTATTATCATATTTTCTTTGTTCTCTTGGTATCCCTTGTTCAATAGCAGGGAGGTAAGCTCAGGAGCGTGTCTGCAGCACTATATGGCAGCTAGAGCACCAGATGGCAGCACTTTTTTCTGCCATGTAGTGTTCCAGAGGTGTGCGCCCTCCTCTTCAACAAACAATAACAGAAGTACAAAGTAAATTTGAAAATACAAGAAAATTGGAAAGCAACTTCATGCTCTGAATCAAAAAAGAAAAACGTGTTTCATGTCCCTTTAAGAGACATCCATATCCCTGATAAACCAGCCAGAGTTTTTAGAAGCCTGTGAATTCATTTATACAGATACTAGTCCTAAAGCCCATGTACACGGGCCATTTTTTGCAATACATCGGTCCCACCCCTTGCTCTCTCTCTATCCCCCTCTTTCTCCCCTCTCTTTTGCTCTCTCTTTCTCCCCTCTCTTTTGCTCTCTCTCTCTCCCCTCTCTTTTACTCTCTCTCTCCCCCCTCTCTTTTAATCTCTCTCTTTCTCCCCTCTCTTTTGCTCTCTCTCTCTCCCCTCTCTTTTACTCTCTCTCTTCCCCTCTCTTTTACTCCCTCTCTCCCCCTCTCTTTTAATCTCTCTCTCCCCCTCTCTTTTAATCTCTCTCTCTCTCCCCTCTCTTTTACTCTCTCTCTCCCCCTCTCTTTTAATCTCTCTCTCTCTCTCCCCTCTCTTTTACTCTCTCTCTCCCCCCCTCTTTTAATCTCTCTCTCTCTCCCCCCCTCTTTTAATCTCTCTCTCTCTCCCCCTCTCTTTTAATCTCTCTCTCTCTCCCCCCCTCTCTTTTGCTCTCTCTCTTCCCCCTCTCTTTTGCTGTCTCTCCCCCTCTCTTTTGCTCTCTCTCTCCCCCTCTCTATTGCTCTCTCTCCCCCTCTCTCCTCCTCTTTTGCTGTCTCTCTCCCTCTTTTGCTGTCTCTCTCTTCCCCCTCTCGTTTGCTCTCTCTCCTCTCGTTTGCTCTCTCTCCTCTCGTTTGCTCTCTCTCCTCTCGTTTGCTCTCTCTCTCCTCTCGTTTGCTCTCTCTCTCCTCTCGTTTGCTCTCTCTCCTCTCATTTGCTCTCTCTCTCTCCTCTCTTTTACTTTCTCTCTCCCCCTCTCTTGCTCTCTCTCCCCCTCTCTTTTGTGCTCTCTCCCCCTCTTTTGCTGTCTCTCTCCCTCTCTTTTGCTCTCTCTCTCTCCCCCTTTTGCTCTCTCTCTCTCCCCCTCTTTTGCTGTCTCTCTCCCTCTCTTTTGCTCTCTCTGTCCCTCCTTTTGCTCTCTCTCTTCCCCCCTCTCGTTTGCTCTCTCTCTCCTCTCGTTTGCTCTCTCTCTCCTCTCGTTTGCTCTCTCTCTCCTCTCTTTTGCTCTCTCTCTCCTCTCTTTTGCTCTCTCTCTCCTCTCTTTTGCTCTCTCTCTCCTCTCTTTTGCGCTCTCTCCCCCTCTCTTTTGCGCTCTCTCCCCCTCTCTTTTGTGCTCTCTCCCCCTCTCTTTTGTGCTCTCTCCCCCTCTCTTTTGTGCTCTCTCCCCCTCTCTTTTGTGCTCTCTCCCCCTCTCTTTTGTGCTCTCTCCCCCTCTCTTTTGTGCTCTCTCCCCCTCTCTTTTGTGCTGTCTCCCCCCTCTCTTTTGTTCTCCTCTCTTTTGTGCTCTCTCCCCCTGCTCTTTTGTCCTCTCCCCCCTCTCTTTTGTGCTCTCTCCCCCCTCTCTTTTGTGCTCTCTCCCCCCTCTCTTTTGTGCTCTCTCCCCCCTCTCTTTTGTGCTCTCTCCCCCTCTATTTTGTGCTCTCTCCCCCCTCTCTTTTGTGCTCTCTCCCCCCTCTCTTTTGTGTTCTCTCCCCCCTCTCTTTTGTGCTCTCTCCCCCCCCCCTCTCTTTTGTGCTCTCTCCCCCCTCCCCCTCTCTTTTGTGCTCTCTCCCCCCTCTCTTTTGTGCACTCTCCCCCTCTCTTTTGTGCTCTCTCCTCCCTCTCTTTTGTGCTCTCTCTCCCTCTCTTTTGCTGTCTCTCTTCCCCTTCTCTTTTGCTGTCTCTCTCCCCCTTTCTTTTGCTGTCTCTCTTCCCCTCTCTTTTGCCATCTCTCTCCCTCTCTTTATCCCCCCTCTTCTGCTCTCTCTATCCCCCCTCTTTAGAGCTCTCTGTCGGCCCCGGCATCTGGCCCGCCTGCGTCACGTCAGGCCACACCCACGTCATGCCCGGGCCACACCCACGCCACGCCTGGGCCATGCCCACACCACGTCCGGCCACGCCCACTCCACCACACGCCAGCCAGGTCAGTTGGAAGGCCAGGTGTGTTTGTTCTCGCGCGCAGTCTCTACTGTGCATGACAGCTTCGGACAAACACACTTGGCCTTTTATTATATAGGATGTGTAAAATATCCCTAAAATATAGAAACTAGCAGTAATTCCATTGACTCTCAGGTTTGTAAAGCACTGAATAATGTGTATTCACTCTCCAGCAGTTACTGTTAAACTACACAATACTTAAAGGGACAGTCTAGTCAAAATTAAACTTTCATGATTAAGATAGGGTATGTAAGTTTAAACAGCTTTTCAATTTACTTTTATCATGAAATTTGCTTTGTTTTCTTGGTATTCTTTGTTGAAAGCTAAACCTAGGTAGGCTCATATGCTAATTTCTAAGCCCTTGAAGGCCGCCTCTAATCTCAGTGCATTTTGACAGTTTTTTGCATCTAGACAGCGTAAATTCATGTGTGCCATGTAGATACCTGGGTGGGATTTTCAATAAAGGATACAGAGAGAACAACGTTAATTTAATAAGAGAAGTAAACTGTGAGGGCTCTTCAAATTGCTGCTCTGTCTGAATCATTAAAGTTTAGTTCTTATGTTCTTGTCCCCTTTAAAGGAACATTCAAATAGAAAACTCAAATTAAACCATTCATAACTATGTGCTTAATCCCAGCCTTCTGCTTTGCAACTCCTGAGCAGGACACTAAAACCAATCAAGTGCATCCATCACATGAAGCCACCAATCACAGGCTGTGTTCTGCTTACGAACTGCTACACTTTACTCCCAAGTGTGCCTTTACCCATGTGTTTAACCCCATTTGCTGGTTTAAACAAATAGTCAATAAATAACATGTTCTAACAAATTAGAGCTGATTATTTTTGTTTGTCTCTTTAAGCTGTTTCTAACTGAACATGACATTTCAGTCTTATGTGTGTGCGATGCAAGGGCAGGAAGATTTGCATTTTACACTCCAGGCTCCTTTTAGTTGCAGTTATGATTTAATAGCGAGTTATTTCCTCTAGCACGTGTCACAATCACCGCATTTGTTTGTAGCCCCACTCATTTCCTGCCTCCCTTTTTGCTGCTGGTAGTTAAATCCCACTTAAATCAGGACTCCTACAGTTAGTCGCTGCAAGCGCTGTCATTGTCGCCTCCTGCGTTTCTGTAATGAACACAACAGTAAGCTATATAGAGATTGATGTTAAATGCAACATGCGAGAGCATCTGCTGTGAGACACTCGGGTTTTTACTTGAGAACATTTAAAGGCGTGAGGGTTTATGACATTCCGCTTAGCAAGGAGACGCAGTTAAACTTCTGAGTGATTGGAAAGCTGAGTAATTAGCAGCTTCTCAGATATATTTTCTTCCCTTTGCTTCTGCATAATGACTGGTGTAAACTGCTTAACTCCTTGGCTGCTGTGTGACACTTTTCATTTGTGCATCAACGTCTGTAGATTTCAAGGGACATTATGATGTGATGGGTAAAACTACAATATCAGGGTTTCCTCCTTTCTGGTACTATTTGGTAAAGCTGCACATCTTCATACTGGGCACTGCCATCTTGTCTGTGCCAAAAGAGGTGCACATTCACAGATCAGTAACAGCTGTTTGACAGTTATATTGTGCACTTTAGTTAGTGTGCATAATACAGAGCAGGAGCTTTATATTTTTGCAGCAGCTGCATTTCACTATTATTATTATTATCATCGTTTTTTTGTAGAGCGCCAACAGATTCCGCAGCGCTATAAACATAGGCGGAATACAAGGAAACATTTATAGGGATCAAATGGGTATAGGGCCCTGCCAAGAGTCGCACTGTTGTAGTCAGCTCTTAAGAAGGTGATCTACAAACAGCTGGGCTCTTAGGCTTACATGCTAAGGGGGTTCAGGGGATAGCGATGGAGGAGAGGAACTGGTATAATGTAAGGTTAGTGTAGGTTGTATGCATCCCTGAACAGTAGAGTCTTTAGGGAGCGCTTGAAGTTTTTAAAACTAGGGAAGAGTCTTGTGGAGCGAGGCAGAGAGTTCCATAACATGGGAGCCAGTCTGGAGAAGTCCTGTAAACGGGAGTGTGATGAGGTAACGAGAGGAGGAGAGTAGGAGGTCATGAGCAGAGCGAAGGGGACGGGAGGGAGAGTATCTGGAGACAAGGTCTGAGATAAAGGGGGGAGCAATGCAGTTGAGGGCTTTGTATGTCAGAGCGAGAATTTTGTGTTTAATCCTGGAGGCAAGAGGAAGCCAGTGAAGGGATTGGCAGAGAGGTGCAGCAGATGAAGAACAATGTGTAAGGAAGATGAGCCTGGCAGAGGCATTCTGTCACCTCTGATGGTTTATATAGTTATAAGAGCTCTGTTGTACAACTGGAGTCTAGAAGTTATGAACCTCAACTGCAGATCCTACCGATTTAGAATGTGAGTGTCATTTTAAGAGAAGGAAACTGTATGGTTTTGTCTTTAGATGGTGGTTACAGGAGAGTTAAGTAACTTAGTCCTGTATTGCTACAAGAGTTCTTTGCCTGAATGATCTGACTGTGGATGTCAGGAAATGTAATCTGTTTTACTTGTTTGTTTGCAGCACAGACCTAGCTTTGCCTGCTCTTGTTATCTGGCTGAAATAGATCCTCTTGCATGTCAGCAACTGACGTCACACTAGTGGGAGTGCTTGTGGCTGGATCAGCTGTTTGTAACTCGACAGACTGGATGATGCTGGGCAGGGGGGTGGAGCTATCGGCTCCGATTTGTTTTCTATATTTCTTTGTCGGATGGATTATTTAAGCTTCTTAAGTATTGCGTTTTTACTGCTGGTGTGTTGCTTGAGGGTATTAAGTACCTTGAGAGGTTGAGGTGAGTGTGTCCCGGATTGCACACAAACATAGAGTCCGTTCAGCAGAGTTCAGAAAGAGCAGCTGGTGCAGTTAGAGTAGCTGCGATGTTGAGCAAAGTGCCTTTTTAAAAGTCCCGGCTAACAGCTCAATGAGAAAAAGGTTGCAGGAGCTGAATGCTATGAAAAGCTTGATTCAAAAGGGATTTGTAGGCATAAGTTGTAGACTTCATCCTGGAACACTTCAGAGGTTCAACTGATACGTAGCAAAGCTACAAGCTAACAAAATTAATTAGCAAGTGGTGCTGGGTAAGGTAGGAATATAAAGGCTGCTCTTAAAGGTATCTACACTAGTAAGTCAGATCCCTGACATGTCCCCCCCTCAACGGGGCTGCACCGCAGCAGGTGGACCAGGTCTGTCCGGGTTGGTATGGTGGAAAACGTGCAACTAAACGAGCCGCTTGTAAGTTATTGGAAGGTTCCCAAGAGTCGTCATCGGAGGTAAAACCTTTCCATCTCACCAGGTACTGGAGCTGTCCCCTTAAAACCCTTGAATCCAAGATGCGGCTGATTTCATAGACATCGATGTCATTCTCTACAGAGACGAGAGGCTCGACCACATTGAGGTCTCAAGGTTTTCGAAAACTTTTTACAGGGTTTTTTTTAGCTTCAAATACCTGGTTGAGAGCCAGACTTTATCTCCGATGTGGTAAGAAGGTGGTTTTCTTCTTCTGGTATCGTAATGAGTTTTATGTCTGTTTTGGGCGAGTTTGATGTTTTCTCGGACGTAGTCATGTATTTCTTTTAGAGCGTTAGTCATATCATTAACATGTGGTGAAGTTGTTTCTGATGATGGGAACATCTGAAACACAGGATGGTAGCCATAATTGGCGAAGAAGGGAGATGTTTTGGTGGAGAAGTTGACGGAATTATTGTAAGCATATTCTGCTAGCGGAATATAATCAACCAATTTGTCCTGTTGAAATGAACCGTAACACCTGATGTAATGTTCCAGGGTTTGGTTCACTCTCTCCGTTTGCCCGTTGGTCTGGGGGTGAAAAACTGTACTGTATCGATGATTCATCTGTAAGATCTTGCAGAGCTGTTTCCAAAAGTGTGAGGTAAACTGTGTGCCTCTGTCAGTAACAATCACAGAGGGTAACCCATGCAACCGTACTATATGTGTTATGAAAAGTTCAGCTGTTTCTGCAGAGGTAGGTAATTTTTTATAAGGCACGAAATGGGCCATCTTGGTATGAAGGTCTACAGTAACTAGTATGCTGTTACAACCTTTAGACTTGGGAAGTTCCACAATGAATTCCATACCCACTGTGTGCCATGGTCTTTCCGGAATTGGTAGAGGTTTCAGTAAAGCGTATGGTCGGGCTCTTTCTGGTTTGGATGTCACACATATTGGACAAGTCGTGACATATTCTTTTATGGTCTAATTAATCTTTGGCCACTAGTAGTGCCTACATATCAAATCTATCATTTTATAGGTTCCTGGATGACCTGCCAAAGGTGAATTGTGATGATGTTGTAGAATGACCTGCCTTAAGGATGGGGGTATGAAAAGTTTTGTTCCGGAATAGTACAACCCATCTGTCTTGAGTATCAACTTATCTTTTGGGTAAGAAGTGTCATCCTGTTGTTTTTCACGTAAAGTTTGCTGTGAAGATTGGAGAGCACCAATGAAATGATCAGAAGATAAAATGGATTGAGGTTTGATCTGAGTGAGGGGTCGACACATGTTTCTAGACAGAGCATCAGCCTTTCCGTTTTTTGAGCCAGGCCTATATGTGATGTGAAACTTGAACCTTGTAAAAAAAAAGGCTCCAACGAAGCTGTCGGGCGGAAAGAGTTTTGCTTGATTCCAGATACTCCAAGTTTCTGTGGTCAGTATATACTAAAATAGGAGTTTTGGTACCTTCTTAGGGCCGATGAATACCCAAAAACTCCCCTCGCCCACCGGGCGAGTAAATGACAAAACTTACCAGCCCGCAAGAAGCTTTAGTCGCCTGTGCGTATCTGCATGTAGTGTGTATATATCTTATGTAAAAAGGCAATATAAATAGTGTTATTGTAATCCCACAAAGCATTGCAGACAGAGGTCCCAATTTGAATGCCCTGCAAGCTGCTTAATGTTTGGGACTTAATAAAAAGGCTTTAACCCCTTAATGACCACAGCACTTTTCCATTTTCTGTCCGTTTGGGACCAAGGCTATTTTTACATTTTTGCGGTGTTTGTGTTTAGCTGTAATTTTCTTCTTACTCATTTACTGTACCCACACATATACCGTTTTTCTCGCCATTAAATGGACTTTCTAAAGATACCATTATTTTCATCATATCTTATAATTTACTATAAAAAAATGATAAAATATGAGGAAAAATTGAAAAAAAACACACTTTTTCTAACTTTGAGCCCCAAAATCTGTTACATATCTACAACCACCAAAAAACACCCATGCTAAATAGTTTCTAAATTTTGTCCTGAGTTTAGAAATACCCAATGTTTACATGTTCTTTGCTTTTTTTGCAAGTTATAGGGCCATAAATACAAGTAGCACTTTGCTATTTCCAAACCATTTTTTTCCAAAATTAGCGCTAGTTACATTAGAACACTAATATCTTTCTGGAATCCCTGAATATCCCTTGACATGTATATATATTTTATTTTAGTAGACATCCCAAATTATTGATCTAGGCCCATTTTGGTATATTTCATACCACCATTTCACCGCCAAATGCGATCAAATACAAAAAATCGTTCACTTTTTCACAAACTTTCGGTTTCTCACTGAAATTATTTACAAACAACTTGTGCAATTATGGCATAAATGGTTGTAAATTCTTCTCTGGGATCCCCTTTGTTCAGAAATAGCAGACATATATGGCTTTGGCGTTGCTTTTTGGTAATTAGAAGGCCGCTAAATGCCACTGCGCACCACAAGTGTATTATGCCCAGCAGTTAAGGGGTTAATTAGGGAGCTTTTAGGGAGCTTGTAGGGTTAATTTTAGCTTTAGTGTAGTGTAGTAGACAACCCCAAGTATTGATCTAGGCACATTTTGGTATATTTCATGCCACCATTTCACCGCCAAATGCGATCAAATTAAAAAAAAACGTAAATTTTTTCACAATTTTAGGTTTCTCACTGAAATCATTTACAAACAGCTTGTGCAATTATGGCACAAATGGTTGTAAATGCTTGTCTGGGATCCCCTTTGTTCAGAAATAGCAGACATATATGACTTTGGCGTTGCTTTCTGGTAATTAGAAGGCCGCTAAATCCTGCTGCGCCTCACACGTGTATTATGGCTAGCAGTGAAGGGGTTAATTAGGGAGTTTGTAGGGAGCTTGCAGGGTTAATTTTAGCTTTAGTGTAGAGATCAGCCTCCCATCTGACACATCCCACCCCCTGATCCCTCCCAAACAGCTCCCTTCCCTCCCCCACCCCACAATTGTCCCCGCCATCTTAAGTACTGGCAGAAAGTCTGCCAGTACTAAAATAAAAGGGTTTTAAAAAAATAAATACATTTTTTTTAGCATATTTACATATGCTACTGTGTAGGATCCCCCCCTTAGCCCCCAACCTCCCTGATCCCCCCCAAAACCGCTCTCTAAACCTCCCCTCTGCCTTATTGGGGGCCATCTTGGGTACTGGCAGCTGTCTGCCAGTACCCAGTTTGCAATAAAAAGTGCTTTTTTTTTGTTTTTTTCTGTAGTGTAGCTTTGTAGCTTCCCCCCCCCCACACACAGACAAACCCCCACCACCTTGCTGATCGTTTTTTTTTTAAAATTATTTACATTTTTTTTACATTTTTTATTTCAGAATTTTCTGTAGTGTAGCGATTCCCCCCCGCTCCCTCCCCGTGCACGCGCCCGCCCCCACCCTCCCGTGCACGCGCGCGCGCCCGTGCGCGCCCCCAGCCACCCCCCGCCCACGATCCCGCCCCCCTTCACACAACCAGGGCCATCGATGGCCGCCACCCGCCTCCCGGTCCGGCTCCCACCCACCAACGCAGTAAGCCACCGATCTCCGGTGCAGAGAGGGCCACATATCGAGGCATCACTGCAATAACCGGAAAGCATCTGGAAGCGAGCAGGATCGCTTCCAGCTGCTTTCCACACTGAGGACGTGCAGGGTACGTTCTCAGGCATTAACTGCCTTTTTTCTGAGGACGTACCCTGCACGTCCTCAGTCGTTAAGGGGTTAACGTTAAAAAATATTTTTCTATCACTAGGTATAAAAAACAGGGATATTATCTTTGTAATACTGTATGTACATCTTGACTTTTTTCCCCCCTAAGAAAAAAAAAGATATAATTGAGTTTTTTTTTTTTTTAACTTCAGCATATGTGGGGGGTTATGATTGACTAAGTATATTTAATGCTGCCACCCTTCACCCTATAGCGCTGTGAGCGGTACTGCATTTAGCTGGACAATGAACAGTGACATAATGAGCATTTTAAAAATACTTTTTTTCCCCCTCTTTCTGCCCAGCTGCCTTTCAACTACTAGCGCGACTGTCAGTGCCGCGCTAGCAGATTAAACTGGGTGCATGGAGATGATATGTTCTCTACTAATTGGTAAAGTCAGTTTTTGGAGCAATAATAGCATCCAGAAAAATTGTGCACTGCTCTATATTGTTATGGTAGGCAGCTTGATCGTGTACATTGTGCTGAAGTACTGCAGAGGACCCTGGAATACGTCAGCATAATGTACGTGAGCAAGCTGCCTACCATAACTATATAGTCACTTTAACCCATACTTCATTCATACACAGAGAAGAAACACTCACCGCTCTAGCAGGATGTCTTACCGCGCAGACAACTTTAGGGGTGGGAAGTAGCAACTGACAAGGAAGAGACCAAGAGCCATGGAAATAAGGGGAGGTCTTTGAATGCATTTAACAGAAATAACCTCCCCTTTCTACCCTCCTTTCCCGTGTGTGCGCATATGTGAAAGGCAATTTGACATTTTTTTTATTGCTTCTTATATCCCACTTAAAATGTCAGGTCGCCGCTCGGGCTGATAACTTAAACATTTTACTTGCCCGCAAGAAATTTAGGTCGCCATTGGCGACCGGACCAGTCTATTCATATTCTCTGCTTCTAGTAGATGTCGCCAGTGCTCGAATGAGGATTTGATGACAAGAAGCTCCTTCTCTCCTATGGGATAGTTCAACTCGGGTGGTGTCATCAACCTGGAGTAGAAGGCAACAGGATGCAGAGGCTCATTAGTATCTTTACGTTGAGAGAGAATAGCCCCTAGGGCATATTCCCAGGCATCCACCTCTAGTATGTACTGGAGGTCTGGATCGGGAAAACGTAGAATGGGGGCTGATGTGAATGATTGTTTTAAGAAGTTGAATGCATTTTGTGCAGCAGGAGTCCAGTTGAATGTTGGATCTATACCTGTAAGAGTGCTGAGAGGCTTTGCTATGTCTGAAAAGCCTTTTATGAACTTGCGGTAAAAGTTGGCGAAACCCAAAAACGTTGTACGTCCTTCCTACATGTTGGAATCGGACAGTTTTTTATAGCCTCTACCTTGTTATCTTCCATTTGAACACCAGAAGGTGAAATGTGGTATCCAAGGAAAGATATTTCCGTAGCATGGAATAAACATTTCTCAGGTTTTGCGTACAAACAGTGGGTTCTTAGACGTTCAAGAACCCATCTGACATGCTTCTTATGGTCTTCGATGTTCTCTGAATATATGAGGATGTCGTCCAAATAGACCACGAGACACACATCCAAAAAATCCCAAAAAATGTCATTTATTAGATATTGAAACGTGGCTGGGGCATTACAAAGCCCGAATGGCATCACCGTGTATTCATACAGCCGTATCGGGTCCGAAAGGCTGTGAGTCACTCATTCCCTTCTCGAATCCGCACCAAATTATAGGCGCCTCGTAGATCAAGTTTTGTGAATATTTTTGCTGTACTGAGGCGTTCCACTAACTCTGGTATAAGTGGTAAAGGATACCTGTTTTTTATCGTCCTCTTGTTGAGTTCGCGATAATCAATAATTGGCCTGAGTGAGTTGTCTTAATTCTTTACAAAGAAGATACCTACTCCGGCAGGTGAAGTCGATGGTCTGATGAACCCCTTTTTGAGGTTTTCGTCTAAATAAGATCTCAGAAACTGAAGTTCTGGTTGAGATAGTGGAAATAAATGTCCAACTGGAATGGAGGAGCCTGGTAGAAGTTCTATGGGGCAATCGTATGGTCGATGCGGTGGCAATGCCTCAGCTTCCTTTTTGCTGAAGACGTCTGCATAACCTTGGTAGTCTTCTGGCAGGGAATCCTTTGTGAGCTGGAGTACCAGCTGAGGCCAGAGACATGTCTTTTGGCAGTAAGTTGAGTTGAAGTCTATTTGTAGGGACTCCCAATGGATAATGGGTTGATGGAGTTGCAACCAGGATAACCCTAGAATGACAGGAAATAATGTTGAAGGTAAGACATCAAAGGTAATGTATTCGACATGCCCAGAGTCAGTGATGACTTTTATAGGAATAGTCTGGTGTGTGACAGGCCCTGAATTGACAATAGACCCATCAATCTGACAGAAACAGGTTAAGGTTTTAACACAAGAGGAATTTTATTTTTCTTAATCAAAGCTGCATCCAGTCGACAATCGTTTCACTGCGGAGGTTCTGGCGATCCCACTGCAGGGAAAGAAAGATAGTACAGTAAGCTGGATTGGTTACCTTACTAGCAAAGCAATTGCTTACGTGGTGTAACTTACTTTTCCTTTGTCGTTGGAGCAGAGGGCAGTCCTTCACAGTGTGCGTGGGTGATGCACAATACATACATTGATTTTTTAGTTTCCTACGCAACCTGTCGTCTGGCTGTAAAGGCCCTTTCATTACCCCCAACTCCATTGGGACTGAAATGTCCTTAGTAGGGTTTGCAGAAGTGGAGGGATACTGTGTCTTGGGTAGGAATTCGGAATGTCGTCCATGCTAGTTCGTCTTTGAGGGGTTCTGATAGGCCTAGCCTATACTGATTGCGCAAGGCAACCTCACTCCATTCTGAGTCAGCGATGTAAAGTTTAAACTCTGTCAGGTATTCCTCCACAGGCCTTCTTCCTTGTCTCAATGATCTCATTTCTCCAACATTGGTGTGTCCGGTCCACGGTGTCATCCATTACTTGTGGGATATTCTCCTCCCCCACAGGGAAAGGCAAGGAGAGCACACAGCAAGAGCTGTCCATATAGTCCCTCCCAGGCTCCGCCCCCCCAGTCATTCTCCTTGCCGCTCTGAACAAGTAGCATCTCCTCGGGGATGGTGAGGAGTTTGTGGTGTTTAGTTGTAGTTTTTTATTCTTCTATCAAGAGTTTGTTATTTTAAAATAGTGCTGGTATGTACTATTTACTCTGAAACAGAAAGAGATGAAGATTTCTGTTTGTGAGAGGATTATGATTTTAGCAGCAGTTACTAAAATCGTTTGCTGTTTCCACATAGGACTGTTGAGATGAGATAACTTCAGTTGGGGGGAACAGTTTGCAGACTTTTCTGCTCAAGGTATGACTAGCCATATTTCTAACAAGACTGTGTAATGCTGGAAGGCTGTCATTTTCCCCTCATGGGGATCGGTAAGCCATCTTCTTAGTCTCAAACAGAATAAAGGGCTTATTATGGGCTATAAACTGGTAGACACTTTTAGGGGCTAAATTGATTGCTTTATTTAAGTATTATATGCAGTTTGAAGTTGTATTTCACACTTTTATAACATTGGGGAACGTTTTTAGCACCAGGCACTTGTTAAGACACCTTCCCAGTCAGGAAGGGCCTTTCTCTGTAGTAGGCAGAGCCTCATTTTCGCACCATTACTGTGCAGTTAATTTTGAGTTCAGTACATGCAGCTGCATGTGTGAGGGTCTGGAATCCACTAAAAACGTTCCTAGAAGGCTTCATTTGGTATCATATACCCCCCTGGGATTGGTGAAGTTGCAGCAAAGGCTGTGGCTGGGACTGTAAGGGGGTTAAAATGAAAAACGGCTCCGGTTTCCACATTTTAAGGGTTAACAGCTTGAAAATTGGGATGCAATACTTTGAATGTATTAAGACACTGTGGTGAAAATTTGGTAAAGATTGGATAATTCCTTCATAGTTTTTCACATATTCAGTAATAAAGTGTGCCCTGTTTAACATTTAAAGAGACAGTAACGGTTTTGTTTTAAAACGGTTTTTGTGCTTTATTAACCAGTTTAAGCCTGTTTAACATGTCTGTACCTTCAGATAGATCATGTTCTGTATGTATGGTAGCCAATGTGGTTCCCCCTTCAAATATAGTGTGATAATTGTGCCATTGCGTCCAAACAAAGTAAGGACAGAACTGTCACAAATTGTAAAGTTGCCCAGGATGATTCCTCAGATGAAGGAAGTAGACATAGTTCTACATCATCTCCTTCTGTGTCTATACCAGTTATGCCCGCGCAGGCGACCCCTAGTACTTCTAGCGCGCCAATGCTTGTTACTATGCAGTAATTGACGGCAGTAATGGATAATTCTATAGCTAATATTTTATCCAAAATGCCAGCATTTCAGAGAAAGCGCGATTGCTCTGTTTTAAACACTGTAGAGCAGGAGGGCGCTGATGATAATTTTTCTGTCATACCCTCTCACCAATCTGAAGTGGCAGTGAGGGAGGGTTTGTCAGATGGGGAAATTTCTGATACAGGAAGAATTTCTCATCAGGCAGAACCTGATGTTGTGACATTTAAATTTAAATTAGAGCATCTCCGCGCATTACTTAAGGAGGTGCTATCTACTCTGGATGATTGTGACAATCTGGTCAACCCAGAAAAATTGTGCAAGATGGACAGTTCCTTGAGGTCCCGGTGCACCCTGATGCTTTTCCGATACCTAAACGGGTGGCGGACATAGTGAATAAGGAGTGGGAGAAGCCAGGCATACCTTTTGTCCCTCCACCTATATTTAAGAAATTGTTCCCTATGGTCGACCCCAGGAAGGACACATGGCAAACAGTCCCTAAGGTCGAGGGGGAGTTTTCTACTCTAGCCAAGCGCACGACCATTCCTATTGAGGACAATTGTGCTTTCAAAGATCCTATGGATAAAAAATTGGAGGGTTTGCTTAAAAAGATTTTTGTACAGCAAGGTTACCTCCTTCAACCTATTTCGTGCATTATTCCTGTCACTACAGAGGCGTGGTTCTGGTTCGAGGAACTGGAAAAGTCGCTCAGTAGGGAGACTCCGTATGAGGAAGTCATGGACAGAATTTACGCACTTAAGTTAGCTAATTCCTTTATTTTAGACGCCGCTTTGCAGTTAGCGAGGTTAGCGGCAAAAAATTCAGGGTTTAAAATTGTGGCGCGCAGAGCGCTCTGGCTAAAGTCTTGGTCGGCGGATGTATCTTCCAAGACAAAATTGCTTAATACCCCTTTCAAAGGTAAGACTCCTTTTGGGCCAGAATTGAAAGAGATTATTTCAGTCATCACTGGGGGAAAGGGCCATGCCCTCCCACAAGATAAACCTTTCAAGGCTAAGAATAAGTCCAATTTCTCCAACATAGGTGTGTCCGGTCCACGGCGTCATCCTTACTTGTGGGATATTCTCTTCCCCAACAGGAAATGGCAAAGAGCCCAGCAAAGCTGGTCACATGATCCCTCCTAGGCTCCGCCTACCCCAGTCATTCTCTTTGCCGTTGTACAGGCAACATCTCCACGGAGATGGCTTAGAGTTTTTTAGTGTTTAACTGTAGTTTTTATTATTCAATCAAGAGTTTGTTATTTTAAAATAGTGCTGGTATGTACTATTTACTCAGAAACAGAAAAGAGATGAAGATTTCTGTTTGTATGAGGAAAATGATTTTAGCACCGTAACTAAAATCCATGGCTGTTCCACACAGGACTGTTGAGAGCAATTAACTTCAGTTGGGGGAACAGTGTGCAGTCTCTTACTGCTTGAGGTATGACACATTCTAACAAGACGATGTAATGCTGGAAGCTGTCATTTTCCCTATGGGATCCGGTAAGCCATGTTTATTAAGATAGTAAATAAGGGCTTCACAAGGGCTTATTAAGACTGTAGACTTTTTCTGGGCTAAATCGATTCATTATTAACACATATTTAGCCTTGAGGAATCATTTATTCTGGGTATTTTGATATGATTATATCGGCAGGCACTGTTTTTGACACCTTATTCTTTAGGGGCTTTCCCTAATCATAGTCAGAGCCTCATTTTCGCGCCGGTATGGCGCACTTGTTTTTGAGGACAGCATGGCATGCAGCTGCATGTGTGTGGAGCTCTGATACATAGAAAAGTCTTTCTGAAGGCATCATTTGGTATCGTATTCCCCTTTGGGCTTGGTTGGGTCTCAGCAAAGCAGATTCCAGGGACTGTAAAGGGGTTAAATATAAAAACGGCTCCGGTTCCGTTATTTTAAGGGTTAAAGCTTCCAAATTTGGTGTGCAATACTTTTATGGCTTTAAGACACTGTGGTGAAATTTTGGTGAATTTTGAACAATTCCTTCATACTTTTTCGCAATTGCAGTAATAAAGTGTGTTTAGTTTAAAATTTAAAGTGACAGTAACGGTTTTATTTTAAAACGTTTTTTGTGCTTTGTTATCAAGTTTATGCCTGTTTAACATGTCTGAACTACCAGATAGATTGTGTTCTGACTGTGGGGAAACCAAGGTTCCTTCTCATTTAACTATATGTATTTTATGTCATAAAAAAATTTAGTAAAAATGATGCCCAAGATGATTCCTCAAGTGAGGGGAGTAAGCATGGTACTGCATCATCCCCTCCTTCGTCTACACCAGTCTTGCCCATACAGGAGGCCCCTAGTACATCTAGTGCGCCAATACTCCTTACTATGCAACATTTAACGGCTGTAATGGATAATTCTATCAAAAACATTTTAGCCAATATGCCCACTTATCAGTGAAAGCGCGACTGCTCTGTTTTAGAAAATTCTGTAGAGCATGAGAACGCTGATGATATGGTTTCTGAAGGGCCCCTACACCAGTCTGAGGGGGCCAGGGAGGTTTTGTCTGAGGGAGAAATTTCAGATTCAGGAAACATTTCTCAACAAGCTGAACCTGATGTGATTACTTTTAAATTTAAGTTGGAACATCTCCGCGCTCTGCTTAAGGAGGTGTTATCCAATTTGGATGATTGTGATTATCTGGTCATTCCAGAACCACTATGTAAAATGGAAAAGTTCTTAGAGGCCCCGGGGCCCCCCGAAGCTTTTCCTATATCCAAGCGGGTGGCGTACATTGTTAGTAAAGAATGGGACAGGCCCGGTATACCTTTAGTACCTCCCCCCATATTTATAAAATTGTTTTCCTATAGTCGACCCCAGAAAGGACTGATGGCAGACAGTCCCCAAGGTCGAGGGGGCGGTTTCTACTCTACACAAGCGCGCCACTATACCCATAGAAGATAGTTGTGCTTTCCAAGATCCTATGGATAAAAAATTAGAAGGTCTGCTAAAGATGTTTGTTCAGCAAGGTTCCCTTCTACAACCAATTGCATGCATTGTCCCTGTCACTGCAGCCGCGTGTTTCTAGTTTGATGAGCTAGGAAAGGCGATTATTAGTAATTCTTCTTCTTATGAGGAGATTATGGACAGAATTCGTGCTCTTAAATTGGCTAATTTTTTCACCCTAGACGCCACCTTGCAATTGGCTAGGTTAGCGGCGAAAAAATTCTGGGTTTGCTATTGTGGCGCAGAGCGCTTTGGTTAAAATCTTGGGCAGCGGATGCGTCTTCCAAGAACAAATTGCTTGACATTCCTTTCAAGGGGAAAACACTCTTTGGCCCTGACTTGAAAGAGATTATCTCTGATATCACTGGGGGCAAGGGCCACGCCCTTCCTCAGGATAGGTCTTTTCAAGACCAAAAATAAACCTAAGTTTCGTCCCTTTCGCAGAAACGGATCAGCCCCAAGGGCTACGTCCTCTAAGCAGGAAGGTAATACTTCTCAAGCCAATCCAGCCTGGAGACCTATGCAAGGCTGGAACAAAGGAAAGCAGGCCAGGAAACCTGCCACTGCTACCAAGACAGCATGAAATGCGGGCCCCCGATCCGGGACCGGATCTGGTGGGGGGCAGACTCTCTCTCTTCGCTCAGGCTGGGGCAAGAGATGTTCTGGATCCTTGGGCGCTAGAAATAGTCTCCCAAGGTTATTCTCTGGAGTTCAAGGGGCTTCCTCCAAGGGGGAGGTTCCACAGGTCTCAGTTGTCTTCAGACCACATAAGAAGACAGGCATTCTTACATTGGGTAGAAGACCTGCTAAAAATGGGAGTGATTCATCCTGTTCCATTAGGAGAACAAGGGATGGGGTTCTACTCCAATCTGTTCATAGTTCCCAAAAAAGAGGGAACGTTCAGACCAATCTTAGATCTCAAGATCTTGAACAAGTTTCTCAAGGTTCCATCGTTCAAGATGGAAACCATTCGAACACTCCTTCCTTCCATCCAGGAAGGTCAATTCATGACCAAGGTGGATTTCAAGGATGCGTATCTACATATTCCTATCCACAAGGAACATCATCGGTTCCTAAGGTTTGAATTCCTGGACAAGCATTTCCAGTTCGTGGCGTTTTCTTTCGGATTAGCCACTGCTCCTAGGATTTTCTCATAGGTACTAGGGTCCCTTCTGGCGGTGCTAAGACCAAGGGGCATTGCTGTAGTACCTTACTTGGACGACATTCTGATTCGAGCGTCGTCCCTTCCTCAAGTAAAGGCTCACACGGACATTGTCCTGGCCTTTCTCAGATCTCACGGATGGAAAGTGAACATGGAAAAGAGTTCTCTATCTCCGTCAACGAGGGTTCCCTTCTTGGGAACTATAATAGACTCCTTAGAAATGAGGATTTTTCTGACAGAAGCCAGAAAAACAAAACTTCTAGACTCTTGTCGGTTACTTCATTCCGTTCCTCTTCCTTCCATAGCGCAGTGCATGGAAGTGATAGGTTTGATGGTAGCGGCAATGGACATAGTTCCTTTTGTGCGCATTCATCTAAGACCATTACAACTGTTCATGCTCAGTCAGTGGAATGGGGACTATTCAGACTTGTCTCCGAAGATACAAGTAAATCAGAGGACCAGAGACTCATTCCGTTGGTGGCTGTCCCTGGACAACCTGTCACAAGGGATGACCTTCCGCAGACCAGTGTGGGTCATTGTCACGACCGACGCCAGTCTGATGGGCTGGGGCGCGGTCTGGGGATCCCTGAAAGCTCAGGGTCTTTGGTCTCGGGTAGAATCTCTTCTACCGATAAATATTCTGGAACTGAGAGCGATATTCAATGCTCTCAAAGCTTGGCCTCAGCTAGCGAGGGCCAAGTTCATACATCAACCATCAGGGGGGAACAAGGAGTTCCCTAGCGATGGAAGAAGTGACCAAAATCATTCTATGGGCGGAGTCTCACTCCTGCCACCTGTCTGCTATCCACATCCCAGGAGTGGAAAATTGGGAAGCGGATTTTCTGAGTCGTCAGACATTGCATCCGGGGGAGTGGGAACTCCATCCGGAAATCTTTGCCCAAGTCACTCAACCGTGGGGCATTCCAGACATGGATCTGATGGCCTCTCGTCAGAACTTCAGAGTTCCTTACTACGGGTACAGATCCAGGGATCCCAAGGCGGCTCTAGTGGATGCACTAGTAGCACCTTGGACCTTCAAACTAGCTTATGTGTTCCCGCCGTTTCCTCTCATCCCCAGGCTGGTAGCCAGGATCAATCAGGAGAGGGCGTCGGTGATTTTGATAGCTCCTGCGTGGCCACGCAGGACTTGGTATGCAGATCTGGTGAATATGTCATCGGCTCCACCATGGAAGCTACCTTTGAGACGAGACCTTCTTGTTCTAGGTCCGTTCGACCCACTCCAGCTGACTGCTTGGAGATTGAACGCTTGATCTTATCAAAGCGAGGGTTCTCAGATTCTGTTATTAATACTCTTGTTCAGGCCTGAAAGCCTGTAACCAGAAAAATTACCACATAATTTGGTATATCTGTTGGTGTGAATCTGCAGGATTCCCTTGGGACAAGGTTAAGATTCCTAAGAGTCTATCCTTCCTTCGAGAAGGATTGGAAAAAGGATTATCTGCAAGTTCCTTGATGGGACAGATTTCTGCCTTGTCTGTGTTACTTCACAAAAAGCTGGCAGCTGTGCCAGATGTTCTAGCCTTTGTTCAGGCTCTGGTTAGAATCAAGCCTGTTTACAAAATTTTGACTCCTCCTTGGAGTCTCAACCTAGTTCTTTCAGTTCTTTAGGGGGTTCCGTTTGAACCCTTACATTCCGTTGATATTAAGTTATTATCTTGGAAAGTTTTGTTTTTGGTTGCAATTTCTTCTGCTAGAAGAGTTTCAGAATTTTCTGCTCTGCAGTGTTCTTCTCCTTATCTGGTGTTCCATGCAGATAAGGTGGTTTTGCGTACTAAACCTGGTTTTCTTCCAAAAGTTGTTTCTAACAAAAACATTAACCAGGAGATAGTTGTGCCTTCTTTGTGTCCTAATCCAGTTTCAAAGAAGGAACGTTTGTTGCACAACTTGGATGTAGTTCGTGCTCTCAAATTTTACTTAGCAGCTACTAAGGATTTCAGACAAACTTTGTCTTGTTTGTTGTTTATTCTGGTAAACGGAGAGGTCAAAAAGCAACTTCTACCTCTCTCTCCTTCTGGATTAAAAGCATTATCCGATTGGCTTATGAGACTGCCGGACGGCAGCCTCCTGAAAGAATCACAGCTCACTCCACTAGGGCTGTGGCTTCCACATGGGCCTTCAAGAACGAGGCTTCTGTTGATCAGATATGTAAGGCAGCGACTTGGTCTTCACTGCACACTTTTTCTAAATTTTACAAATTTGATACTTTTGCTTCTTCTGAGGCTATTTTTGGGAGAAAGGTTTTGCAAGCCGTGGTGCCTTCCATTTAGGTGACCTGATTTGCTCCCTCCCTTCATCCGTGTCCTAAAGCTTTGGTATTGGTTCCCACAAGTAAGGATGACGCCGTGGACCGGACACACCTATGTTGGAGAAAACAGAATTTATGTTTACCTGATAAATTACTTTCTCCAACGGTGTGTCCGGTCCACGGCCCGCCCTGGTTTTTTTAATCAGGTCTGATAATTTATTTTCTTTAACTACAGTCACCACGGTAACATATGGTTTCTCCTATGCAATATTCCTCCTTAACGTCGGTCGAATGACTGGGGTAGGCGGAGCCTAGGAGGGATCATGTGACCAGCTTTGCTGGGCTCTTTGCCATTTCCTGTTGGGGAAGAGAATATCCCACAAGTAAGGATGACGCCGTGGACCGGACACACCGTTGGAGAAAGTAATTTATCAGGTAAACATAAATTCTGTTTTTCGTTCCTTTCACAATTTCAGGAACGGACCGGCTTCCAACTCGGCAGCCTCTAGACAAGAGGGTAACGCTTCCCAGACTAAACCAGCTTGGAAATCAATGCAAGGCTGGAACAAGGGTAAACAGGCCAAGAAACCTGCTGCTGCTACCAAGACAGCATGAAGAGGTAGCCCCCGATCCAGAACCGGATCTAGTAGGGGGCAGACTCTCTCTCTTTGCTCAGGCTTGAGCAAGAGATGTTCAGGATCCCTGGGCACTAGAAATAGTCTCTCAGGGTTATCTTCTAGAATTCAAGGAACTACCCCCAAGGGGAAGGTTCCACATATCTCACTTATCTTCAAACCAAGTAAAGAGACAGGCATTCTTACATTGTGTAGAAGACCTGTTAAAGATGGGAGTGATACTCCCAGTTCCAACTGTGGAACAAGGTCAGGGGTTTTACTCAAATCTGTTTGTAGTTCCCAAAAAAAGAGGGAACTTTCAGACCAATTCTGGATTTAAAAATTCTAAACAAATTTCTCAGAGTGCCATCGTTCAAAATGGAAACTATTCGAACGATTTTACCTATAATCCAGGAGGGTCAATTTATGACTACCGTGGATCTAAAGGATGCATATCTGCATATTCCTATCCACAAAGATCATCATCAGTTCCTAAGGTTCGCCTTTCTGGACAAACATTACCTATTGTGGCTCTCCCATTCGGACTAGCCACTGCTCCAAGGATTTTCACAAAGGTGCTCGGGTCCCTTCTAGCGGTTCTAAGACCCAGGGGCATTGCAGTGGCACCTTACTTGGACGACATCCTAATTCAAGCGTCGTCTCTTTCAAAGACAAAGGCTCACACAGACATTGTTCTAGCCTTTCTCAGATCTCACGGGTGGTAGGTGAACATAGAAAAAAGTTCCCCGTCTCCGTCAACAAGAGTCCCTTTCTTGGGAACAATAATAGATTCTTTAGAAATGAAGCTTTTCCTGACAGATGTCAGAGAGTCAAAGCTTCTAAACGCTTGTCAAGTTCTTCACTCTGTTCTACAGTCTTCCATAGCTCAGTGCATGGAAGTAGTAGGGTTGATGGTTGCAGCAATGGACATAGTTCCTTTTGCGTGAATTCATCTAAGACCATTACAACTGTGCATGCTCAAACAGTGGAATGGGGACTATACAGACTTGTCTCCAGTGATTCAAGTAGATCAGAAGGCCAGAGACTCACTCCGTTGGTGGCTGACTCAGGATCACCTGTCCCAGGGAATGAGCTTCCGCAGACCAGAGTGGGTCATTGTCACGACCGACGCCAGTCTATTAGGCTGGGGCGCGGTCTGGGATTCCCTGAAAGCTCAGGGTCTATGGTCTCAGGAAGAGTCTCTTCTCCCGATAAACATCCTGGAACTGAGAGCGATATTCAATGCTCTCCGGGCTTGGCCTCAACTAGCAAAGGCCAGATTTATAAGATTCCAATCAGACAACATGACGACTGTTGCTTACTTCAACCATCAGGGGGGAACAAGGAGTTCCCTGGCGATGAGAGAGGTGACCAAGATCATCAAATGGGCGGAGGATCACTCCTACCACCTGTCTGCGATCCACATCCCAGGAGTGGAAAACTGGGAGGCGGATTATCTGAGTCGTCAGACCTTTCATCCGGGGGAGTGGGAACTCCACCCGGAGGTGTTTGCCCAGTTGACCCAATTATGGGGCATTCCAGACATGGATATGATGGCGTCTCATCAGAACTTCAAGGTTCCTTGCTACGGGTCCAGATCCAGGGATCCCAAGGCGACTCTAGTGGATGCATTAGTGGCGCCTTGGACTTTCAACCTAGCTTATGCGTTTCCACCGTTCCTTCTCATTCCCAGGCTGGTAGCCAGGATCAAACAGGAGAAGGCCTCAGTGATTTTGATAGCTCCTGCGTGGCCACGCAGGACTTGGTATGCAGACCTGGTGAATATGTCATCGGCTCCACCATGGAAGCTACCTTTGAGACAGGATCTTCTAGTACAAAGTCCATTCGAACATCCAAATCTAGTTTCTCTCCAGCTGACTGCTTGGAAATTGAACGCTTGATTTTGTCTAAGCGTGGGTTTTCGGATTCTGTGATAGATACTCTGGTACAAGCCAGAAAACCTGTGACTAGAAAGATTACCATAAAATATGGAAAATATATATCTGTTGGTGTGAATCCAAGGGATTCTCATGGAGTAAGATTAAAATTCCTAGGATCCTTTCCTTTCTCCAAGAAGGTTTGGATAAGGGATTATCAGCGAGTTCTCTAAAAGGACAGATTTCTGCTTTATCTGTCTTGTTACACAAACGACTGGCAGCTGTGCCAGATGTTCAAGCTTTTGTTCAGGCTTTGGTCAGGATCAAGCCTGTTTACAGACCCTTGACTCCTCCCTGGAGTCTAAATTTGGTTCTTTCAGTTCTTCAAGGGGTTCCGTTTGAACCCTTACATTCCATAGATATCAAGTTGTTATCTTGGAAAGTTCTGTTTTTGGTTGCTATTCTTCTGCTAGAAGAGTTTCTGAATTATCTGCTCTGCAGTGTAATCCGCCCTATCTGGTGTTCCATTCAGATAAGGTTGTTTTGCGTACTAATCCTGGTTTCCTTCCAAAGGTTGTTTCCAACAAGAATATTAACCAGGAAATAGTTGTGCCTTCTTTGTGTTCGAATCCAGTTTCAAAGAAGGAACGCTTGTTACACAATTTAGATGTAGTCCGTGCTTTAAAGTTCTATTTAGAAGCAACAAAGGATTTCAGACAAACGTCTTCTCTGTTTGTAGTTTATTCTGGCAAGAGGAGAGGTCAAAAAAGCTACTGCTACCTCTCTTTCCTTTTGGCTGAAAAGCATCATACGATTGGCTTACGAGACTGCCGGACGGCAGCCTCCTGAACGAATCACAGCTCACTCTACTAGGGCTGTGGCTTCCACATGGGCCTTCAAGAACGAGGCTTCTGTTGATCAGATATGTAAGGCAGCGACCTGGTCTTCTCTGCACACTTTGTCCAAATTCTACAAATTTGATACTTTTGCTTCTTCGGAGGCTATTTTTGGGAGAAAGGTTTTGCAAGCCGTGGTGCCTTCTGTTTAGGTAACCTGATTTGCTCCCTCCCTTCATCCGTGTCCTAAAGCTTTGGTATTGGTTCCCACAAGTAATGGATGACACCGTGGACCGGACACACCAATGTTGGAGAAAACAGAATTTATGCTTACCTGATAAATTACTTTCTCCAACGGTGTGTCCGGTCCACGGCCCGCCCTGGTTTTTTAATCAGGTTTGAAGAATTTCTTTCTCTATACACTACAGTCACCACGGCACACTATAGTTTCTCCTTTTTTTCTCCTAACCGTCGGTCGAATGACTGGGGGGGGCGGAGCCTGGGAGGGACTATATGGACAGCTCTTGCTGTGTGCTCTCCTTGCCTTTCCCTGTGGGGGAGGAGAATATCCCACAAGTAATGGATGACACCGTGGACTGGACACACCGTTGGAGAAAGTAATTTATCAGGTAAGCATAAATTCTGTTTTTTGTTTCTGCAGAAAGCTGCTTTTGGGTGTCTTCATAAAGCTGGCTCACCTGTGTGAAAAACCCTGAGAATGTCCTCAGAAGTGGATCATCATTTTCAAATAGAAGATCAGCCCATGTTCTGGCCTCACCTCGTAGGAAGGATATTACTGTCATAACTTTGATTCTCTCAGAGTGCTAAGTCTTTGGGCGCATCATGAACAGTAAGTTACAGGCATTCTTAAACTGCCTAAAAGCAGATCTTTCACCTGAGAATTTCTCTGGTAGTGATACCTGAGGTTCAGGAGTGTTATCCTTTATAATCGCTTTTAAGCTCTCATTTTGTACCTGGAGCTCTCTCAGTCCCTGTGTCAACTGGTCGACTCTCTGAGAGAGGTTGTATACCACATTTGGCAGGTCCGCTGGATCCATTATTTCAAATGGCTAATTAATTATGTCACCTCTGATGGTTTATATGGTTTTAAGAGCTCTGTTGTAAAATTGGAGTCTAGAAGTTATGAACCTCAACTGCAGATCCGATTTAGAATGTGAGTGTCACTTTAAGTGAAGGAAACTGTGTAGATCGTTGGTAACCTTAAAGATTTCTGTCTCTGTGGAGTGCAGTGGGTCTATATTATTAATGAGTCCTCCATATATACAGTATGTATGTATATATATATATAATCTCAAATTGAATCTGTTTTCTTGGTATTCTTTGGGAGAAAAGCATATATATATATCCTCAGTAGCAGCAATGCACTAATGGGAGCTAGCTGAATACCTCAGGGGAGCCAATGACAAAAAGCATATATGTGCAGCCATCAATAAGCTGACAGCTCCCAGTAATGCATCTTTGCTCCTGAGCCTACCTAGGTGTGCTTGTCAACAAAGGATACTAAGAGAATAAAACAAATTAGATAATAGAAGTAAATTGGAAAGGTTTTTACTGCACACTGAATCATGTTTTGATTTTAATGTTCATTTCTCCAGACATTTGTGTGTTTAAACTTTTTTGTTAAATCAAAATGAATATTCATATATTATTCATGAATGAGCATTCATGATGAACCAAACGCAAACCCTAGAGTGGCCCCATGCCACCACCAATATGTTTTTGTGTGTGTGTGTATATATATATATACACATTTGGCTTTGAATATGCTATAATGCATTTCTTTCTCTCCCTCTTTCTCTTTCTCTCTCTCTCTCTCTCTCTCTCTCTCTCTCTCTCTCTCTCTCTCTCTCTCTCTCTCTCTCTCTCTCTCTCTCTCTCTTCTCTGTCTTCTCTCTCTCTCTTCTCTGTCTTCTCTCTCTCTCTTCTCTGTCTTCTCTCTCTCTCTCTTCTCTGTCTTCTCTCTCTCTCTCTCTTCTCTCTCTCTCTCCTCTCTTCTCTGTCTTCTCTCTTCTCTGTCTTCTCTCCTTTCTCTCCTCTCTCTCCTATCTCTTCTCTGTCTTCTCTCTCTCATTTCTTCTCCCCCTTCTTCTCTCTCTTTCCTCTCTTCTCTCTCTTTCCTCTCTTCTCTGTCTTCTCTATCTCCTTTATTTTCTCTGTCTTCTCTCTCCTCTCTTTTCTCTCCTCTCTGTCATATCTCTCTCCTCTATGGCTTCTCTCTTTTCCGTCCTCTCTCTCTCTCTCTCTCTCTTTTCTATCCTCTCTCTTCTGTCTTCTCGCTTCTCTCTCTCTCTCTCTCTCTCTCTCTCTCTCTCTCTCTCTCTCTCTCTCTCTCTGTCTTCTCTCTTTTCTGTCCTCTCTCTCTCTCCTCTGTCTTCTCTCTCTCCTCTCTCTCTCTCCTCTATCTTCTCTCTTCTCTGTCTTCTCTCTCCTCTCTCTCCTCTGTCTTCTCTCTCCTCTCTATCCTCTCTCTCTCTCCTCTGTCCTATCTCTCTTCTCTCTTTTCTGTCCTCTCTCTCCTCTCTCTTCTCTTTCTTCTTTCTCTCTCCTCTCTCTTCTATCTCTTCTCTGTCTTCTCTCTCTCCTCTCTTCTCCCCATTCTTCTCTCTATTTCCTCTCTTCTCTCTCTTGCCTCTCTTCTCTGTCTTCTCTTTCTCTCCTCTCTTCTATCTCTTCTCTGTCTTCTCTCTCTCCTCTCCTCTCTGTCTTCTCTCCTCTCCTCTCTGTTTTCTCTCTCTCTTTTCTGTCTTCTCTCTCTCCTATGTCTTCTCTCTTTCTTATCTGTCTTCTCTCTCTCTCTCTCTTCTCTCTCTCTCTCTCTCTCTCTATCTCACTCTCTCTCTCTTTCTCTCTCTCCTCTTTTCTCTATCCTCTCTCTCACTTTCTCTCACTCATGCTCTCTCTCTCTTTCTCTCCTTTCTCTTATCTATCCTCTCTCCTCTCTCTTCTATATCCTATCTCTCTCTCTCTTTTTCTCTTTCTCTCTCTCTTTCTCTCTCTCTCTCTCTCTCTCTCTCTCTCTCTCTCTCTCTCTCTCTCTCTCTCTCTCTCTCTCTCTCTCTTTCTCTCTCTCTTTCTCTCTCTCTCTCTCTCTCTTTCTCTCTCTCTCTCTCTCTTTCTCTCTCTCTCTCTCTCTCTCTCTTTCTCTCTCTCTCTCTCTCT